>NC_142009.1:281250505-281403005 GCF_049901735.1 Notechis scutatus | reverse complement strand
TGGAAATTAATCAAAGAGAGAAGCAACATGGGAAAGGTTAGGAGGAATTTCCTGACAGTGAGAACAATTAACCAGCTTTCAGAAGTTGTGGGTATTCCATCATTGGAGGCTTTTAAGAAGAGGCTGGACAGCCACTTGTCTGGAATGGCACAGGTCTCCTGCTTGTGTAGCAAGTTGGACTAGAAGATCTCCAAAGTACCTTCCTATTCTGTTATTCTCTTAAAACATTTCAGTTTACCTGATCACATAAGTTTGTAGATGAATGGGTATAATGGAGAAACATTTGGATTTTAATCACATGACCATGGGAATGCTGCAATGGTTGTTAATTGTGAAAAATGGTCATAAGTCACTTTTTTTGCAATGCCATTGTAACTTCAAACAGTCAGTAAATGAACTGTTGTAAGTAGAGGACTATCTATCTAATGCAGAACCCGAGACAGCCACTGTGGTAATCTTTAGTTTATTAAGCTGAGCCTTCATGAGTCTTCGTAGATTCATTCAACTATTGCCCATAAGTTGAGCCGAGGATTGTTTTATATGTAGTCCTTGACTTACCACCTCAACTGAGCCCAAAATTTCTGTTGCTAAGTTTTGTCCTTTTTTTGCCACAGTTTTTAAGTTAGTAACATGGTTTTAAGTGACTCTGGCTTACTCATTGACTTTGGGATACTGCAGCTGTCATAAATATGAGTCATTTGCCAAGCATCTGAATTTTGATTGTGTGATCATAGGGATACTGCTATGGTCCTAAGTATGAAAAATGATCATAAATGCCCCATCAGAATCTGATTCTGAGGGGGAGGCTGAGCAAGTTGACAGGGAGTGGGAGTGTGGCTCTGTTGGCTGTGGAAGAAACTTGGGAAGGGCAAAGTCCAACTGGGCAGAGCAGAGGAGAGGTAGAGCAAGGCAGAGGGAATTCAGAGGAAGAGCCAAGTCCATCCCCCCTTCATCCTAGGGCATGCAGGGAGGAACGGAGAAGGGAGCAATGTGAGTTGCATGGCTTACAGGGGAGGAAAGGGCCCCAATTCCCTTCATTAGCTGCAGCTGGGAACACAGTGTTTAAAAAGGGAGATTGTGCACAGCAACTTGTTGGAAGCAAATTGTGAGTTATCTGTTATTATCGAGGCTTATCTGGGTTCCTGGTGTCTTGCCAACTGTGTGTGTTTTGCTGGACTTCCAAGTCTGGAATTCCTTATCCTGTCCTGTCAAGTTAATTATTGCAGCATGGTTTGTGTGGATTTTTATTTACAGTTTGTATGGACTTTGTTTTCGGACTGAATTTCCTCCACTTAAAGACTGTTCTTGGGAGAGGTTTTTTTTCCAGCTGAAGGTAACCTGGACATTGGAGGCAAAGTTGGAGGTATTAAAGGGACTCTTCTTACTTATGTGATTGTGTTGCCTTTGTGCCATGCCCCAGGTCATCACAATCACTTTCTTTAGTGCTGTTGTCACTAAAAGAACTATTGTAAGTCAAGGACTACCTGTATTCTCCATCTTTCAGTAAGACTCTTTTCATATAATTATCATTTCCTGTATAACTCTGTCTATTAATAAGACTTCATTTATTCTATCCATCAGAGGCAGGAGTCTTTTGAATTTCAGAAGATTTATTTTTTACTATGGGACTTTCCTGTGATAATTCTCTATTTATGTTTAAGATACTTATGAGGACTGTAACTCCTTTAAGTGACTGAGTGTAATATTTGCATGCTTGGGTAGAGAAGGTCACTTGTCCCTGTGAGGGAGGATGCCTGTCTCCAGTTGGCATTGAATAACAGCCAATGACTGGAAATGAAGCATAGTTGAAATACACAGCAGGGACTCTTAGAGCTGATTTGGATAATGGTCTAAAGTAACTGGTGAGAAATATACATTTTCACACTGTCTCTAAAAAAGAGAAATAAGCAGTGAGGCATGTACTTTTGCTGTTGCAATTCCAGGCTCTGAAGACCAATGTAATCCAAAAAAGATGTTTAGATTATTTAAATGTTCTTTGTAATAAAACAAAATAATAATTAAGTCTGGGGGGAGGGTTTCACAGTTCACACTGATCCACTTACTTGTTTTGATTCCAAATTTAGAAGAAATATTGTAGAAATCATGCCAGGAAAACCTTCAATAAGTGGTCACTTTTATTTTTGCAAAGATAAAGATTGGAACAAAAATGGGAGTAATGGAAGCCTGGGAAAACTAATCAAAGGTTTCACTATAATCATAATAATATTAATATTCTGTTTAAAAAATCAAGCCCAAACCAGTTTCTGTTATTTTAATCATTAATACAATAAAATAAAAGACCTCTACAGAATTTCTTTGCAAGTAACATATGGTGAATGTGTTTAAATATATTCTCATTCCTTTCTAAAGTTTGCCTGTGTGTCACAAACATATACGCTTCCTAAATCAAGGCTGCTTTGTATCTTTTCAATGGCTTAAACACTTCCTCTGTTTAACTATCACTGCTTGCTTGGAGCAGCTACTTAAATTGTTGCATACTCTTTAATCGCTTTGCCATTAAATATTGAACTTAGATCTGACCTGACCTATGCCTAAAAGACCGTTTTTTCAGTGAATGAGACCAAAAAACAAAAAGAACCTATAACTAAAGTTATTTCTAGGCTTAGGCTCTATATTCAAATGAATATTTTAAAATACAGGTTCATGTGCTTTGCGGGGGCAGATTCATTTCAATTATTTACTAAAAGTAGATGAAATTGTTGATTTGTGGTGAATGGGATCAATCCATATTTTGTTAATTTTTTCACTCATTTATTCCACTTTCATTTTCTATTTCCTGCATGTATACACTACACTACACTACACCCACACGCACACTCCTGAACTATCTATTGATCTAGTCTCCTGGATTTTAGAATAGAATAGAATAGAATTCTTTATTGGCCAAGTGTGATTAGACACACAAGGAATTTGTCTTGATGCAAATGCTCTCGGCATACATAAAAGAAAAGATACATTCATCAAGAGTCAAGAATCATAAGGTACAACACTTAATAATAGTCATAAGGTACAATAAGCAATCAAATTATACTAGGAAACAGTCAATATAAATTGTAAGGATACAAGTGACAAAGTTACAGTCATACAGTCACAAGTGGGAGGGGATATAGGAGTGATGAGAAGATTAATAGTCATAGTAGTGCAGACTTTGTAAATAGTTGGACAGTGTTGAGGGAATTATTTGTTTAGCAGAGTAATGGCGTTCAGGAAAAAACTGTCCTTGTGTCTAGTTGTTCTGGTGTGCAGTGCTCTATAGTGTCGTTTTGAGGGTAGGAGTTGAAACAGTTTATGTCCAGGATGTAAGGGGTCTGTAAATATTTTCACAATCCTCTTTTTGACTTGTGCAGTATACAGGTCCTTGATTGAAGGCTGGTTGGTAGTAATTGTTTTTTCTGCAGTCCTAATTATCCTCTGAAGTCTGCGTCTGTCCTGTTGGGTTGCAGAACCAAACCAGGCAGTTACAGAGGTGCAGATGACAGACTCAATCATTTCTCTATAGAACTGTATCAGCAGCTCCTTGGGCAGTTTGAGTTTCTGAGTTGGCGCAGAAAGAATATTCTTTGCTGTGCTTTTTTGATGACATTTTTGATGTTAGGTGTCCATTTTAGGTCTTGTGATATGATAAAACCTAGAAATTTGAAGGTCTCTACTCTATTTTTGGAGGAAGATTCAACTCATTCACTTCATAGAAAACTAAGGATAGTTTTAGCACTAAGCCAATTATAAAAACAATGTATAATGACATCTACAAGACCTATTTCCTGAATATCTTTGAATTTAGTCTTTTATGGCTAAGGAAACTACCACAAAATGTAATGGGAAGAGACCTCCAGTGCCCCATCCATGAAACCTGAGTGCTGAACTTGATGAGCATTTCCCTAGGTAATGTATGTTTATATATACTCCTTGTTCCACTGAAATAAGAATCCTACATTTCCACACCAAGTGATTACTGATAACAAACTATTTCTACATTATGGAACTCAATGAAAAAGCTATAATACATCCAACAGAATTATTAATAGATATTTCAATTAGTCTTTCTGCACCTATATATTATTGGTAACTTATTATTGGTAACTCCTCTACTCGTTGCAGAATACCTTATGCCAGTGGTCCCCAACCTTTTTTGTACCAGGGACCGGTTTCACACAGAAACACTTTTTCAAGGACCGGCTAGGGGTTATTTATTTATTTATTTATTTATTTATTTAGTTATTTATTATTTATTTATTTATTTTTTATTTATTTATTTTATTATATTTTATTATATATTCTACTCATTGAAAAGCTAGTTATGACTTAATTTAATTATAATCAAAGTTGGATTGGATTTAATAATTATGGTTAATACAGGCATGATATTCCCTCTGAAAAAAAAAAAATCGGGACGGCCAAAGAGACCCAGCGCTGCGCGCCAAGAAATCACACACACACACAACACCAACGCTACACACCCTTCCTTGCCAGCCGGTCAGGTGTGGATCAGCTCCGGAGCTGGGCAGCCGCTTCCCTGGTGGCGGGGCCGAGGCCACCGCCCGGGAGCGCCCACTGCTTTCCCGCCAGGGCCGGGCGGTGGCGTGTTGCCCTGCGCCACGTGACCCCTGCCTGGCAGCGCTTCTCGACACGAGGCAGCCGGGTTGCCCATGAGCCTAGCCGGCCAGGCGAGGAAGGCAGCAAGGGCCCTGCTGGGCTGGGGTGGAAAACCCACTTGGCAAGGGGCCGGGAAGCCTGCGGGCGGAGGACCAAGCGCACTGGGAGGCAGAGATTCAGCCGAGGCTGTCAGATGGAGAGACGGCCGCTGCCCGGGAGCGCCTCTGCTTTCCCTCGCCAGGGCCAGGCGGTGGCGTGTTGCCCTGCACCGTGTGGCCCCCGCCTGGCAGTGCGCTTCTCGGCACGAGGCAGCCGGGTTGCCCAAGGAGCCCGGCCAGCCAGGCGAGGAAGGCAGCGAGGGCCCTGCTGGGCTGGGGTGGAAAACCCACTTGGCAAGGAGCTGAGGAAGCCTGTGGGTGGAGGACCAAGCGTGCTGGGAGGCAGAGATTCTGCCGAGGCCGTCAGACGGAGAGATGGCTGGTCTGTGGCTGCCCAGCTCCCATTTCCTGCCGCTCACCTGAGTGGCCTGTAGCTGTGTGTCGGTGAGGCAATTGAAGAAGAGCTTCTTGTGAGCCTTGACCAGGTCGGCGACCGCTTCCAAAGAGGGCGAGGGAGTTCGTGTAGGCTGGGATCGAGGTAATCGGCAGCAGCGTAGCCTCCTTCACCAGAGCCTCGCAGAACTCCTGGCGTAAGCCCGACGAATCAGGAGCCTCCTTCTTAGGGAGAGCAGCTTCTCTACGGCTACCATGTTTCCTTTTTCTAGCCACGCACGGCGTGAGTTGATGTTTTTGGTCGAGCGAGGCTGAGGGATGGCGTCAAAACCAGGGCTCGATCCAGCACGTCGGAACAAGATGGCGCCGAAACAAAGTAGGCGCCCCGGTCCCAAATGTCCCACGGACTGGTACCGGTCCACGGACCGGTGGTTGGGGACCCCTGCCTTATGCCACCAGACTTGAAATTCTAGACCTAGAAAACCTAGAACTACGCTGCCTCCAGTCCGATCTAAGTATAGTATATAAAATCATACATTGCAATGTCCTACCTCTCAATGAATACTTCAGCTTCAACCATAACAACACAAGAGCAAACAATAGATACAAACTCAAGGTTAATCGCACCAAACTTGATTGCAGGAAATACAACTTCAGCAACAGAGTGGTCAATGTCTGGAATACTCTACCTGATTCTGTGGTTTCTTCCCCAAACCCCAAAAACTTTAACCTTAGACTGTCTACTATTGACCTCAACCCTTTCCTAAGAGGTCTGTAGGGGGCGTGCATAAGCGCACCAACATGCCTACCATCCCTGTCCTATTGTTTCTTTTATTTTTTTATTTTTCTCATATGTATCCATGTATTCATAACTATGTTTTTACTTATACCTATTATCTTGTAAGCAATTGACAAAAATAAATAAATAAAAAATAAAAAATAGTGCGGTGCAGTGCGGTGGCCTAGAGGTGGAACTCTAGCCTCACAATCAGGAGGCTGTGAGTTCAATCCTAGGTAGAGGCTAATATTTGGAATAGATTCTCCTGCTCAAGTAGGGGGTTGGACTAGATGACCTCCAAGGTCACTTCCAACTCTGTTATCCTATGTCTATGTCATAGGAATATGTCACATGACATCACATAATTTGATCGAGTTTGACACATGTGCCCTAGATGTAAAGGTGACAGAGAAAAAATGTACTTTCAAACTTTCAAGATTCTCTTAATATAATAAAGTAGAGCTAGTACTTTTAGGTTTGCTTCTTGTCTGGACTATCTTGCAAGGCTACCTTAGTTTAGGGGAATTTTGTTCCACAACTAATTCCAGTCCATTCACATGCTTTGAGAAGGTTGCTCTCTTACCATTTTTTTTTTTTTTTGTGTGTGCTAAAATCCTTACCATATTGAGTGGATAGGCAGAAAAGTCCTCCTCCGCATTCTGCATTCTTTTGATACTTTTGCATAAGAACAGTGTACTTAGATTGATAGTTCAGAGTAATTTAATTCACTTAAGGCAGGATGGACCTTTCTAACGTACCCTGATGACAACTTCTTCCTGGAATGTTGCCTCCAATAAGTTGGCAGGGAGTTTAGCACATGATGCCAAAAAAGGCAACTATGATACTGTAAAACCTCTTGGCACTTGTTGGTAAACATCCTGGCAAATACTAGATAGACAAGTCCCACGTTAATCAGAATGTGTGATCTCTACAAATTCACCTCTTTGACAGGTAGAGAAGGAATTAGTTTTGTATATTCATTCTTACTATCATCTTAATGTCTCAATTCTTTTTTTTTTAATTGACTCGGTGTGTGACAGCACTCTGTCTTGCAAATTATCAGGTTTTCATGATCCACATTCCCATTTTCACTTGATCTGGTTTTTTTAAAAAAATTTGGTTCAGTTAATTTACTATATTCCAATCTTGTGTGTTGCTAAACAATTGTGCTTCTCTTGTTATTCAGTTCATACTTTTGGTCTGCAATCCTATGCATATATACCTGAGAGTCAGCCCTATTGAATAGGGTCATACTGATAATTAGTCAAAATGAGTCCGGTATTGAATTTATCACCTAATTTCAGTTTTCAGTAAGGTTTTGCCAATTGAGTGAAAAGGAGCCAACAATTATTTGTAGTCAGTGTAAGGTTTTTGAACCGTACACCTTTCTTTGTTGCATTTATGTACTTTATGTACTTTTTTACTTGAAAAGCCAAAGAATAGTGCATTCATTATCAAGGATTTCATTTAACAATACTTTAATTAACAACAGCTCTGTATGTATGCTCAGTCCTAGCTATATCCCCCTCATTCTTCACAAAAGAATAGCTACAAGTATTGTCCTGTTTGCACATGTGTTTAAAGGACTTCTCTTATCATATGGGCTGAAGATTCGGTAAGAATAATTTATTATATATGTGTTATGACTATCCAAACAATGGCCAATGCCAGTACATAAATCTAATAAAAAATGAAATTGGAACATAATCAGAATAGATACTAAAGATGTATGAAAAGCATACATAAACTCTCTGCCATATTGAAATCTTCTTTCTTTCTTTAGAAACCTGCAATTAATTACCAACTAGTTTCTGTGTATATCCCCTCCCACCTTAAATGTGAAAGGAATTCTCCCTGTAAACTAATGAACTAAGTGAATCCAAATAGAGACCAGCTGGCTGAATTACTAAGTAATTTTATACACATGATTGATTTTATTATCGTTTCACTGGAGTAACTAGTCTTTATTCTCACAATCAATTCCAACAATAATTTGGCAAAGGGAGAGAAGATGACTGAAATTAAAACAATGAGGAATGGTGAAGTTTGTCTTACATCTTGCTACTACATTTGCATACTATATCTTTCAGTTTAATTGACAATGAACTACTGGATTTTAAGGGTCTGAAACAACACAAAGTAGAGGAGAATGACTAACATGCTAGTGTCTGAGATGCAATGAACTACCAATGTCTAAATAGTTGTTATAGATACTTCATTAATTGCATTTAACCTAAGCATACTATTTAATTATCCTTTACATACTTTCTGTTTTTCCGGGGATTGTCTCTGATATATTATGCCACTTACAAAATATTTTAATTGATATTGCAATTTATCAGTTTCTTCCCAAATGCAATGAGCTGGAGAATATAAATTCAAGTAAAAACCTTCATTCTCTATGAACTGCACTAACCCCAAACCAAAAAAAAACAAACAGAAATGGGTTGGAAGAGGTTAAAAGTTCAGTGTCTAAAATTTGAAAATGAATCTTTTTTTTTAGAACAGGCAACCAGTTTATTTTTTTTTAAAAAATAAAAACAACAGACACTATTATAAACAGCTAGACAAAAAATATTTTAAAATAAATCTCTACGTCCTTTAAAAAAAAAAGATTGGTGCTTACATTGCATAGCAAATAACAAGCTATATCAGGACATCGGGTGATTACAGATCAGCTGGATTGTGACAGTTCCTCCACACATTCAAGCTGAGTCTGCTAACTCTTCTGCCAAACCTTTGTTAGTAGAATATGGAGATAGCTCAAGCCATTGGCACAATGGCTTCTTCATACTTTTGTGGTGCACATCATCTTCATCCAATCAACTATTTCATTTATGACACAAACTAGTGGATAGATAATCTAGTATCCTAGTTTTTATCTGCTACTGCTGTGCAAGAAAAGGAACAATTAAAGGCCACTGCCTTTGGGACTGCCAATATTAATTACTTACACCATTGTTTCCTGTAGTTTGGGAAATTCTGTGGCTCTTGATGAAAGGAATATAGATATATAGGGGATATAAATTATTGTCTGTTGCTTATGTCTCTCCCTGTTTTTCCTTTCTTTTGTCTCACTTTGTTAATTCACTGTTTTATATTTGCTGATGTTTAATAAATGAACTTCAGGTATATTTTTGCTAGCTGTATTGAGTGTACATTCCTTGAGCTGGATGTAGGGCTTGAAAAAGAGAGTGCAGTGAATATAAACTATATTGGAAATCCTCCCATGGTATTTTTTTTTTCAAATTTTTAAGACAGTATAGAAAAGCCGTTGTAATTGAAATTGCTATGACTTAAAAACAACTCATTGCCAAAATAATAACAAATAATCCAAAGCGAACAAAACCAGAGCAAACCAGACATGAACAAATAAATACATGATAAAATGGTGCAAAAATTGCAACATCTGCATTACAAAAACTTCTAAGGGAAATGTATTCAAAAGTTCGGGCATCCTCAATGACATTTCTTTTTTTATATACATCATGAACCTTCCCTAGTAAAGAGAGAAATGCTCCTGAAGAGCTGAAGGCTCCCTTGTAACAATTGCTCCAAGCAATAGAGAAACTGCAGGATCTGGTGCTTTTATCAAATGACAAAAGCCAGCATGGTGTTGTCACGGCCTCTTTTCACATTGCTTGTGATATCATGATACAGAAACATAACAAGCAGAGCTTGTGTCACAACAGTGCAACCCTGCTTTCATCATTTGCCCCTCCGTGGCACCCTCCCTGTAGACATCTTTGTTGAAAATGATGCCCTGAGATAGGACTAAATGACCATGAACCTCTAATTAAAAAATAAAACCAGCATTAACTGCCAAGGTTAATGAGAGTAGCCTGGATAACCAGGCCCTACACTAAACCACTGATACAATTAGAAGTGATTAAAACTGTTTTTAAGAGCATCAAACATTGAGAGAGATAAAGCGGGGAAAGGAAATGATTTTAGAGTTATGGTCCTGGTTTGGATTACAAACATAGAGCAAAGAACAGAAAGAAGGCTCTGGTCAAAGGATCCTTCTGGTAAATAATGTTGGGCCTTAAGTGATGCTGTCATGCGCTTCTGGCAAAACATACCTTCAGAAAGGTCTTCAGAGGCCATTTATATACATTTCAATAGCATACAAGCATGGTGTTTAGCGTTGAGTTACTGGTGCATGATCCTAGGTACATAGAGTAGGGCAGTGATGGCTAACCTTTTCGTAGTCATGTGCCGAAAGTGCGTACATGCACATGCGTGCCTGTACCCATAACACAATGTGTGTGTGACCCCACACCCCCTGCCTATGTGCATGCAACCCCCTGCACCGCATGCCTCTGTGCATGTGTGCATGACCCCCCGTGTGTACCCTGCACCCCTGCACATGCGTGTGTATCTCCCTTGCGCACCTCTCCCCAAGCATGTACAGCAGATACCCAACAATCAGCTGGCTGGTGAGGGGTGCGCACGCATGCACAGTGGATCAATTCCAGGCAACTGCTTGCGTGCCAGCAGAAATGGCTCTGCATGCCACTTCCGGTATGCGTGCCATAGGTTCGCCATCACAGGAGTAGGGAATGTTGTCAGTTGAAATTGGTAACTGCAGGACAGTAATTTGTTTGCAAATGTTCCCACTAATGCAGAAAAAAAAAACTGCACCAGAACTGATAATGAGCATCCCATTGGACTTCTTGTCTCTTGGCTGCTTATGTCTTTTTGAAATATATACCAAGGCATGAAAACCATCAAAAGTATAATTAAAATAAATATGGCTTTCTGTTACGGCTGCAAAATAGACAAGAAACAAAATTACAAGACCTTGAAGGACCTTAATTTTCTGTTTCTCATACATTAGCATAATTTGCTGCCTTGCCTTCTGTGTTTGAATATAGGTAGTCCTCAACTTACAACAATTGGGTCTGGAATTTCTGTTGCTAAGCAAAGTGGTTGCTAAGTGAGTCATGCCTGATTTTACAAGTTTTTTTTCCATGATTGTTAAATGAATCACTGCAGTTATTAGGTTGTTAAGCAAATCCAGCTTACCCCATTGAGAAGGTGGATAGAAAGATCACAAATGGTGAACACATGACCCCACAACACTGCAACCATCATAAACGATCAGGGCAAAGCAATAGATGCAATCTACATAGACTTCTGTAAAGCCTTTGATAAGTGGTACACGACAAACTACTCCTAAAACTAAAATCTTGCGGTATCTCTGGACACCTGCATAACTGGATAGAAGCATTCCTGTCAAACAGACAACAAATGGTCAAAACTGGGAGCATCCTATCAAATTCTGTACCTGTCAACAGTGGTGTTTCCCACAGCAGTGTTCTAGTACCAACTCTTTTCATACTCTACATAAATGACCTCTGTGATCATATCAAGAGCAACTGCATTTTCTTCGATGATGATGTAAAGCTATTCAACACCACAGACAATACTGCTACCCTTCAAAAAGATCTTGACTATGTATCGGAATGGTCAAACAAATGGCAACTTCAAATCTCAACAAATAAATGTTCTGTCCTACATATTGGCAAAAAATATCAGAAAATAAAATACAGGCTGAATAGTCAAGACCTTGTTGATGATCCAAACTCTGTCAAGGATCTTGGAGTACTCATCTCAAATGACCTAAGTGCTAGAGCCCACTGTAACTACATAGCCAAAAAGAGTTGTAAATAGCACTAAGTACATAGCACTAAGAGTTGTAAACCTAATCCTGCATATCTTTTCCTCTGGTAATATCACACTACTAACTGGAGCATACAAAACATTTGCTAGACCAATACTCCAATACAGCTCATCAGTCTGGAACCCACATTATGTATCTGATATTAATACAGTTGAGAAAGTCCAGAAATATTTCACAAGAAGAGTTCTCCTCTACTCACTGTAGAATACCTTATGCCACCAGACTCGAAATTGTAGACCTAGAAAACCTAGAACTACGCTGCCTTCAGTCCGATCTAAGTATAGTATATAAAATCATACATTGCAATGTCCTACCTGTCAATGAATACTTCAGCTTCAACCATAACAACACAAGAGCAAACAAAAGATACAAACTCAAGGTTAATCGCACCAAACTTGATTGCAGGAAATACAACTTCAGCAACAGAGTGGTCAATGTCTGGAATACTCTACCTGACTCCGTGGTTTCTTCCCCAAACCCCAAAAACGTTAACCTTAGACTATCTACTATTGACCTCACCCCTTTCCTAAGAGGTCTATAGGGGGCATGCATAAGCGCTCCAACATGCCTACCATCCCTGTCCTATTGTTTCTTTTATTTCTTTTATTTTTCTTATATGTATCCATGTATTCATAACTATGTTTTTACTTATACCTATTATCTTGTAAGCAATTGACAAATTTAAAAATAAATAAATAAATATATACCAGATGCCAAGTGCCCAAATTTTGATCCCACGAGCTACTGTGACAGTTGCAAATGTGAGGACTGGTCATATGTTACTTTTTTCAGTGCTATAGTCACTTTGAATGGTTACTAAATGAATGGTTGTAAGTCAAGAACTACCTGTACACATCTAATCACCAAGAGTTTAATTTGGAAAGATGTTTAGATACCTTCAGGTACCAAATAGAACTGACCCATTCCGTATGGAACAGAACTGTCAGTAGAAAAGCTATTGATAGTTCTTCACTTTCAAGAAAGGAAGAGTGGCCTCAAAACAGTGTTTTTCATGAATGAAGGCAAATAGATGTGTCCCAGGATAATGTTGCAGGATCCAATCAGTGTTTTTCAGTGATAGTTTCTGATTTAACTTGCTTTTTTCCTGAGGCCATTCTAGTACAAACCTTGACAATTTTGCCAAAGCTAGTCAACATTTAATTATTTTGGGTGAACGTTGAGGGAATGGAAATATAGCACTCTGGCTAAGGAAGCCAGTTGTCTTATGTTTCTGTAGTTATGTAGGATACAGATGTGATATAGATGTGGGGGGTTTTCAATATACATTAGTATTACATCTGTAGTAGGAAAATGTACGCTTTCATAGATTTTCTTTACACTTTTACTTTTTTCTATCTTTTTCTTCTTTGTTTGCATATGACTTTTAAAAAAAGTATTGATGAGTTCTTCAGATAATCAGTTGTAGTCAATCTTCATATCTCCTCTTCCTTTCCCTCTGTCTTTTAGCCTATCCCCAAAAGATATACTAAGGAATCTGGAACCTTCCTGAACATTATGGACAATGACAGGAGAAACTTAGATATATAGGTACAATCCTATAATCATACTTTATTCTAAGCAGCATCAATAATAATAATGCAACTGGTGAAAAACAAGATTAAAAATCCTGCATCCATTTTTAAAATCAATAAAAACACTCCAAAAACCTTAATTTGAAACACTGAAATTAAATTACAAAACCAGAAAAATGAGGATTGATATGAGAATAGTAGTTATTTATAAGGCAAAGGGGGACGGTGTTCTTTTGATTTATCTTCATAGTGAGAGTCCTATGAGACCTAGCTAGTGGCCTATGGTACTGACTGAACACCCGGGGACTTCAGTGTAATATCAGGTAAATGGTTCATTGTAAAAAGAAAGAAAGAAAGAAAGAAAAGAAAGAAAGAAAAAGAAAGAAAGAAAGAAAGAAAGAAAGAAAGAAAGAAAGAAAGAAAGAAAGAAAGAAAGGAAGAAAGAAAGAAAGAAAGAAAGAAAGAAAGAAAGAAAGAAAGAAGCTACTGTAGCAGAAAAGAGAGTCTAATGTGTCTCAGTTATGATCATAGACATCGTACTAGTAACCAATAATACCTGTGCTTTTTTCCAATTGTGGAAAAGAGTACTTTGCTGCCAAATTTCAGTTATGTGCACTTAGACTCCTATTGCTTATATGACACTTTTGAATACTCTGATGAAACCCAGGATTCCTCCATAGAGATGAAGACTTGTTTTACTAACTGTTTTAATTAAATGGTTTGGCTGGAATCCAGAGAAGCCATTAGACACCTGCAAAGTAGTTCAGTGGTTAACATTGAATAGAAATTCAGGTTGTTGGTTTTTGTTTTTGTTTTAAAGTAGATTCAAAGATTTCTATGCAAGAGTTATTCAAAAAGAGTTTTTAAACTGCAAAAAGGTAATGATACTATCTGCAACCCAAACAGCTGTAGGACCAAATTTTTGCAAAACCGAATCTGTGGAACTGCTTGAGAACAATGAATCATATTTTTATATTTAAAAAAATATCTTCAAACTACCTTTCAATAATTGTTTAAACATAACAATGCATTTTCAATTGAAGTCTCAGAATGTTTTTCTTTATAGCACTAGCCTACTTATCTATAGAAAAGCCAGTTCACATTTTTTTCCCCTCTATTTAATCTGATTGGCAAGTAACAGAGCTACTTAGGTGCTCTGTACAAAGGATCTTATATATGTTGTTGCAAACGTGTCCAACAAGGGTATGCAACATTCCATAACTGAAAGGGAAAAAGTTGAATCTGTGTGGAATACCTATGGAATAACAACTTTGACCAAAGTGCTGTAAAAGTGCAACAAACAATTCTATGGCAAATAGCACAGGATTAAATGAAAAATACTCATTCTGCATTGAGACTTAATGCAAAGTGTGAACCCAGTTCTTCTTGATTGAAAAATCATGCTTAATACAGAAGGCTCTGTAAACATATTCATACATATTTATTCAACAAATCATGGTTAAACAATTATAGCTTAACACAATGCATGAACCATATTATTTAATTTAATACTTTAAAAGCTCTGTGCTTTACTATAGAACAAAATTCCTTGCTGGTCACTGGCACAGTGAAAGTAAAGCTGGTTACAACTGAAAACAACAAGAAAAGCCAAGTTACATAAGAAGTAGGTAGGCAAACACCACACAAGGTCCTGTGGTTATATGCCACTGATCAGATACAAAGGATTGAGTTGCCCGCTGTAGAGATAGGATGCTTCTAGACATACTATGAGGATGCATTTCAACAGATCCCCTCTTAAATATCCATCCTAAAATTTAAAGACTCAAATGGAATTGCTAAATGGAGACTCAAATTCTGGCAACTTTTATTAAAGTTAATTGCAATCTACATAAGTATTACACATGAGATGAATTAAGAATGATGTCTAGTTATGATTTAAGCACACGGACTTCTAAGAATGATTCAGGCTTGATGAACTTAAAAAGTAGCCTTTTTATTGTAACACCACTCAAAATGTGCACTAATTTTCTGCTATTTCCCTCTGTTTGTGTGCTATGACTACCTTAAAAATTACATGAAGTTGGCCCATAATTATAAAACAAAAGCTAGTTGAGCATGGTAAGCAATGTATTCTTGTAATGATTGATGACAGATGGCCAATCAGGCTCTTGTTACCGGGATTATGAACTGGGGTGGGATGAACAGAGTGGTGTGCCAAAGGCCATATGCAAACAGAAAGTTGAGCAATATGGATTCACAACTTTTAGAAGACTCTAAAGGGTTGAAGTAGGTCACTTTTTGTAATTGCAACCTGAGAATGAATGTGCCCTCCACAGATTACTGTAAAACTGGTTTTATTTAGATAGAAACAATGTTTCCTGCATTTTTTTTTAGTCCTGTAAATATCATTTACAGCCCTGAGGCCTCAACCATATGGCCAGACTGAACTATTTCTATCAGCTGCAGAAAACTTTTCAACACATCTGGAATGGGCTTTTTGTACCAGCTGCTCAAGCCTCTGTATGTAGAAACTCTGAATACTTTCCTCTTGGCAGATTACAGGATTTGCGATACAAGAGCTTGTAAAAATCAGTGCAGACCTTTCACATTTTGAGCCAAGTTCTTCTTCCAAGTAAGATCAACAGCGTCACTGATGCCAATTCAAATAAGAACTGGTTGAAGATTTTTACAAACAGACTTGGTCAATTCTAGTTGCCCCTCCTTTTAACACTGCGTTAATAATCCAAACCAGAATTAGCAAAACGTTTCACACAGATTTGGCTATGTGCCAAAAGTTCTGGTTCAAGTTTTTTAACACACAATCCACAGACACTCAGCTCCACTCAACAACTTAATCTTGGCTCTTATTATATGTACTCAGCAATTAGAGTGATCAGCATTCAGTCCCTTTAACCTATAATTTTTCTCATGTGTCCTCTCAATTGCTTTACCAGGAATAAAGCTGTTCAAAGGAATTTCATTTAAAAAGGAGATACAATTTATCATTGCTAATTATCAAACAAATAGGTACAATGACCGTGAGATCCTAACCCTAAAGACAAAGCAAAGAAAGGCATGGAACATTAACAAAGGTTCCAAAATCCTTCCTGAACGATGGAAGGAAAGTTTAATGAGAGACTCCCTTCCTTTCTTGTTATAATTTTTTTCCAATTCTCCTTATCTTTGGACCAAAAAAACTACACAAACAAAAGAAAATTAGAAGGAATCCCAGACTTCAAAACACAACATAATATTTTCATTGTGTGATATGAATATTCTAGATTCTAGCCCGGCAGCATTTGAAAAATCAGGCAGCGACTTAATAGGCAGATGTCAGGGGCACGTCTTTATTTCAAATGTCCATTTTTATTCCAGGGCAGTTTTCTAAGAGGAAGAGAACATCTAGAGTAAAATGTATCTAAATAATAAAAATAAAAATAAAAACAATGATCTGTAACCCTTAGAAAGCTATGGTGAATAAAGAAGTTATGAGCTCCTGCATAAAATACATTAGTTGTGGTATAGTTGTGGCATTAGTTGTGCAAGTCTATAATCCAATAGAAGACTATATTCTATAATTCCCTTTTATGTCTGAGATTGATTAATATTCTCCCTCCCTCCCTCCCTCCCCCTCCCTCCCCCCTCTTATTTTTAAATATTGATCTTGCACATAAATATAATGAAGGGCTGTTGTAGGCCAAAACCTGAGTATAGGTGGAATGTACAGTATGTGAATGAGGTATTCCTAGATATATCCTAAATGGTTTTTAAGAAACAGGAGCATAGCTTGGGGTGTAGGAAAGAAGATAATTGTGTCAGAAGCTTATGTCACCATGTTGCAAATAACATTTTCACATTTTCAATTGGTAGTGGACAGGACTAGTTCAGCCACTACAATTCAAATATTCTAACTTGAGCAGTATATGTGCATCCGTATGTGTATATATGTATTTGTGTGTGTGTATACATTCAAATACATACAGACTGCCCAGAAACCACACTCCACAAAAACAAATAGTTATTGATTAAAATTAAATATCTGTAATATAAAGGACCTCATCTATGATATCCATTGTTCTCCCATGTTCTCCCATGATCATATACAGTACATAAAGAAAACGTTCTCTAACATTCTAACCACTCTACATCTTTGTCACACATGAAGACAAGTCTGCACACTTTACTAACACACATCCCTTCCTTCCCTCAAAAGAAGAAAATCTAGATAAAATGAGGTAAGGGGGTCTCTCAGTCCAGTTCACCCCACCGGGTTGTGGTTGTGGAAAAAATAGGAGAAATAAGGAGTATCAGATATGTTCATCACTATGACTTCTGTATAAAAATAATAAAAGTATAACAACATAGCATAGCATAGCATAGCATAGCATAGCATAGCATAGCATAGCATAGCATAGCATAGCATAGCATAGCATAGCATAGCATAGCATAATAGGAAGGGGCAGCAAAATGGAATGGAAGTAAGGTGAGATAACTGATCCAAGCTTCAAAGAAAAGAGAAATAAGCCCTATTGAGGCAACAGGGAAAGAGCTAGATGTCACCATGAAACAATGGGATCCCCTAATCTTGCTAGAGACTTAATCTTCAAAGGCTTTCAGCAAGTATATTTCCATGAACAGGGGAGGGGCAGGCTTACCTCCTCTGCTGATATTGTGACTTCTAACCTTTTTCCTAATGCCTGAAAAGAACCAGACTGTAAAGACAACTGAAGAATTGCACTGAGGCAAGAAAGAAGGAAAAACACGGCTCCATCTCCCTCCAATACTATGCTTTCCCCTAAAGCCCTCATTCACGGGGAGGCAGAAATATACTTTCAACAGATCCTCTTTTCTTTCCATAATATCTGCCTGCATTCTGAAAATACAAGATCATCCTCACAAACATATACTTTAAAAGTAATTATTGTAGAGGTGTGTGTGTGTGATATTCTTTACCATTGAATCAACAATGGAATCCTACCTGTTCCACTACCGCTTTGGTGATCGTGCGCGCGTGTGCGCAGCTTTCCCCACACTGTATATGAACAGCACCAATCAGGGGTGGATGGGAGGGATGATCCTGCACTTTTCTCTTCTTTCTCCTCTCAGCTGATCATGGGAGGCTTTTTTTTTTACTTCCAGTTCACCAGTAGCATACTACCATTGCATTGAGTACAATGTCCTGTAATGAGGAAAATTATTCATTCAACATCTTGATCAGCTGTTTTCTGAGATGCCTTAAGACAGGGGTGTCCAACCTTGGCAGCTTTAAGACTTGTGGACTTCAACTCTCAGAATTCCTCAGCCAGCTTTGCTGGCTGAGGAATTCTGAGAGTTGAAGTCCACAAGTCTTAAAGCTGCCAAGGTTGGACACCCCTGTCTTAAGACTTCCAAATAACATTTCACTCAAACCAGTTATTTGTTTGTGATGGGTTGTTTTTTTGTTCAGTTTTAGCTTGAAATACATTGCCAGTCTTAAAATAGGGGGGAAATTATATGAAAACTACGTCAAAGAATTGTTTCAGTGTCCTTATGTGACATTAGTGATGGTCAGATATGACATTGCACAGCTGTGTTATTTATATATATTGTGGGTTTTGAGTCAGAGACCTTTTAAGAAGCTGCAGATGCTGCATGCATGTCTCATTGTCCCACAAATCTTTACTCTTTCCCCTGTTGAATTGAAACTATTGCTCGGCTTCACTTTGCATAATTTTATTTCCCAGAAGTCTCTGCAGCAGCTGCAAAAGACAGCAAGTGACAAAACATGTGCCCCAACATCGCAGTCCGAACTCCTTCCCTTTTGTACTCTTGTGCAAGGTTGCAATTCAAGTACAAAAGCTTGTGTGTTACATTATTGTAACATCACTGTGTTTGGGAATTAATACCTATAGTGCCTTAACAACTAGGAGCTGTTACTTTGTCAGTTAGGTTACATTCATTCATGTCCTGTTAAATAGCAACATGGAAAATTTGAAAAGCAAGCATTATAAAATCAGATGTATGCTTTCTTTGAAAATTATTGGAAAACTTCAGTCAGTGCAGAATTCATATAGTGACTGGTTTTATCTGAGTAAGGAGAATTTACTTAAAAGTCTCAGACTTGAGAAAGAGACTAGGAGCCAGAATTCCTCATCACATATTCATTGGTGCTTTAAAGCTTATTACTGGTTCCTGCATTTCTCTTCCCTCTTACTCAAGATTTCTGTAGGATAGCTCCAGTCTTCAGAACAATCTTTGTGTAAGAAGCTGCTACATTACAATATTTACCTTAGCAAGGGTTAGTGATAATTTCCCAGTTTAATACAGCTTTTCTAGACGCACATAAACATACCCCACATAGAGTTTCCCTATTCTTTATGATATGAATGATTTTACTGTTTTCTAAATGTGGAACCTACCATAAATGTCTTTAAGCAATTTAAAAGGATTCTTTAAAGCAGGGGTGTCAAACTGGATTTCTTGGAGGACCGGATCAACATTGTAGTTGTCTTCCGTGGGCCATCTGGGGGGGAGGAGATGGGATGGATGCACTCGTGCAGTACTCTGCCAGCCAAAACAGGGCATGGGGGGGCACAGGGCCCACCCAGCATGGCCCGTTTTCATCCTGGACTCTGCCAGCCAAAACAGACAACTGGGGGCCATGGGTGGCCTCTGCAGGGCCCATTTTTGGTCTGGGTGGCCTGCTGCACCCTGCCCATGGCCCACCGCACTCCATTTTGGCTGGCAGGGTGCTGCAGGCTGCAGTCCAGGCTGAAAACGGGCCATGCAGGGACTTCCCATGGTCCCCCCGTGGCCTGTTTTTGCAAACAGAGTCATCACAGGGTGGTCCTTTGCTATTTCCAGGCTGGCTCCACGGGCTGGATCTAAGCACCCTATGGGTTGGGTCTGGCCCGCGGGCCTTGAGCTTGACATCCCTGCTTCAAAGCATACATCAATTTTTGTTTTTTTTAATACTTGACATTCAGAATACAAATATACACACAGAGAGAATTCAAAGTTATTACCTAGTATTTACCTTGTGGTAACACCCATATTCTGTAATGGTAATATGTTGCCAGTGGAGTCCTGCTGAGTCATTTCCTCTTTGGAATTTTGGCAGCTGGTTCAAAATATAATTGTTTAGGAAAAAAATTGTTGATAAAATTTGGGGACTTTGTTTTGTACCATCTTTTACTATAACTTTTTAGGTTTGAATGGTATAATAGACATGATTTGTAATAAAATTTATTTCCGTTGTTTTTATTTCAGAAGTCATAGGGGGCATGCATAAGCGCACCAATCATGCTTACTGTCCCTGTCCTATTGTTTCTTTTTATTTTTCTTATATGTATCTATCTCATGTTTTCAAAACTATGTTTATTCCTGTATCTTGTAAGCGATTGACAAATCAATCAAACAAATAAATAAATAAATAATAAATAAATAAATAAATAAATAAATAAATAAGTCCTACATGTAAAAAAGGTTTGTTTGTTTGTTTTAAAAAAAGATTCAAATGCACATTGATAGAGAAAATTTAAAGATTAATATTCAGTTGAAGCCAGAACATTTCCTTTTTAGAACTGAAGGGTACACAAAAGTGTCATGGAAGATTATTTCAATATATGATTACTGCAGCAAGATTATTATATGCACAAAGAAAGAAAGATTTGGCATTATCCACTATGACAAAATGGTTGATGAAATTGATAGAACTTGCTGAGATGGCAAAACTGACTTCTTTGGTTAGAGAAAACTCATTACAAATTTGATATTCATCAATGACCAGAAACCTTTTTGAACTTTTTGTATTTAAAAAATGACATTGTTGCTTACACTTTTGAGGATTACCAAATATGGATTATAGAATCATGGTGTAATCTTAGAAAGGGAGGTTTGAATTGAATTGTATGAATAACTGCTGACAGTAAGTTTGGAAGCATTTCTTTCTATTTTCTTTTTTTCTCCTCTTTTATTTTTACCTCCTTTATTTTTCTTCTTTGCCTTTCATCTCTTTTTTTTTCTTTTACATTTACCATCTTTTTCTTTGAATGTACTTATCATATATATACAATCTTTTAATGAAAAACTATTTAAAAATTATTCTGGCCTTAAAATGTCCTGAATCATTAATAAAATAATTAATAAATTAATAAATGAAAGCATTAACAAATAAATAATCTGAAAAATAGAAAAACCTTTCTGGAACAAAGCAATAGTTATGTAGTCCAGAGTTGATTCCATTAAGAAGCATCTTATATAAGTATATGGTAATTTAAAGTGTCAGTACAAATCTAGAGATAATTGCTGTAATTTAAATAAAATCCAAGGGTGATAAAAAAATGTGCCAGCTTCTGTAATTTCTAGATCTCTTCATTAGTCAAATTATTTTTAAAAGAAAATGATTGGAAGACATGTGAAAGAGCAAAAGAATGAGTGCTTCGTCCTTCATTTGGGAAAGGGGGAACAATCAAAAGCTTGAGTAAGCATGGAAAAACCACATTGGGTAGCGGTATAAGTGAAATCCAAATTAAAACATTCCCAGGGTTTGCTGTTTTGCATTCACCTAAACATACCCAGGAAAGCTGAGACCATCATTACTATTATTATTCCACTCAACAGCTCACTTTTGTTTGTGGAAAAGCTTGCCTTCAGAAGTTGGGAGTGCTTCTTCACTGGAGGTTTTTAAGAAAAGACTGGTCACTTGTCTGAAATGGTACAGGTTTCCTGCCTGAGCAGAGGGTTAGACAAAAAGACCTTGAAGGTCCCTTCCAGCTCTATTTATTTATTTATTTATATTTATTTATTTATTTGATTTGTCAATCGCTTACAAGATAATAGATATAAGTATAAACATGAATAAGAATACAGGAAATAGGTACAAATAAATGGGGACAATAGGACAGGGACCATAGGCACAATTGTACACTTATGCACGCCCCTTACAGACCTTAGGAATGGGGTGAGGTCAATAGTGGATAGTTTGAGGTTAAAGGAGTGGGGGTTAGAGGATGTAACAACAGACTCAGGTAGTGCATTCCAGGTTTTGACCACTCTGTTGCTGAAGTCGTACTTTCTGCAATCAATTTTGAAGTGGTAAACATTGAGTTTGTATCTGTTGTGTGCTCTTGTATTGTTGTGGTTGAAGCTGAAGTAGTCATTGACTGGTAGGATATTGTAGCAGATAATTTTGTTTGCTATGCTTAAGTCTAACAAATTTGATCCTGACTAGTTCAAGATTAACTAAGCCTTCCATCCTTCTGAGGTCAGCAAAATGAGGACCCAGATTGTTAGGGACAGTACGCTGACTTTGTAAACCACTTAAGAGTGTTGTAAAGCAGAGATCCACAACACATGGGCTGTGGCCCACTACTAGGCCATGGCCTATTTGGAACCAGGCCGCACTTGTGTAGCTCGATTCCCTTTCACTAAGGTGACCAACTTTTTTACAATGAAAAGGAGGACACAAATAAATTGAAGAAAAAAATAAAGCCACTTGTGTGCAGGGCACTCTTGTTTGTGGTGCATTCTTGTGTGCGGCACACTCTTGTGCATGGTGCACTCTTGCACACAGTGCACTCTTGTGCATAGCACGCTCTCTCAAAACAATTCTCCTGTGTGGAGCGCATGCATCTCATAATTGCACCATACTGTACCAAGCCTTGACGAATCATCATGTCAAAAGGAGGACATGTAGGAAGACATTTTTCGAGAGATGACAGAACTTACAAAAGGAGGACTGTTCTCCCTAAAGGAGGACAGTTGGTCGCCTTACTTTACCTAGTAGGTGGGCTTCCAAGCCACAAAGGTTGAGAAGAGCTGTTGTAAAGCACAATGAAATGATATCTAAGTGATATTGCTATACTTATGAACTAAAATAAATGGAGCATGGGAGCTGTTATGGAATCATCTAAAATTTGGAATTTAGGCAGCTTAGCAGACTAAGGCAGAGAGAAAGAGAGAGGAGGGAGGGAGGGAAGGGAAGGGAGAGAGAAAGAAAGAGAGAGAGAATTAGGATTTAAGCCAATTTTCTCTCTATTCAGTTCAGCATAAATGGAGATGATCATGAGCTGACTGTCAAACAAGAATACAATTTAAGACTAAATTGAGTCAGTACTGTAACTCCTATTTATCTTTGAACTCTTAAATAGAGAAAACTGTAAGTCCTATAGTCTTTGATGCACATCTTCCAAGTAAGTGTTCTTAGCACTACATACTTCTGTGCCTTTTTTTAAGAAGACAATGTTCCCTTTGGTTTTCTAATGAGAGATTTTGCCATCTCCTCTTTATGTTGGCAGTGTTAAGTGTCACATGAAGTACATAAGCTGGACATTTAATCATTCTTTCTTTGTTCAGGAATTGCCACAGGATACACTTTTAAGGGTATTACCAATCCAAATAAGGTTAAATATTTACTTAAAGCAATAATGACATATACTTAAAGCAAAGGAAAAGATTGGTCATGTATCTAAACTCTGCAGCCTTTCACATTTATGAATTTTCAATGTAAAATATACATTTCTGCATATGCCTCACTGTGTATTCTGTATGAAATTAACTAATTGGTATTGTGTTTCCATACACTTATCTGCTCAACTTAATTTTGCATAGTTTGGTTGTAGGTGATAGTATTAACAATCCCTTAAAACAATGTTTTCCAAGCATAAATATATTAAAAATAAATGTCATTCATTAAAAGGTACTATACACAGAGAGACTTTTCATCCAGAAGAATTTGAGTTAGCTGCTGGCACTGTTGGTGATGAATGGTGTGAAATGAATATCAGATTAAGATGTGAGACTGCAGAGTTGTGAAAAGATTCCCATGGCACCCTGACTGTACTGACTTTCTTCACACACCAGGGAAGACTAGCTTAAAGTCTGCCATGACATCAATTAAAATTACTGCCACATTATGAAAACAAAATTAGTTGCAATTCTGTCAATTTTATAGCTATACTTTGATAGAGGAATTCATTTTCATTATGAATGGATGAGGCTCCTGGAGAATTCAAGTGTTATTGGAAATAGTTGTAGCTGTATTTTAACAGATGGTTGAGGGACATTTTTATAAATCACATCTATATTGAGAAGCATGTTGTTACCAAACATAAGCTACATTTCAAGGACACTAAAGGCAAAATTCTAATTGATTTTAATTTATCTGGATTGCTTCTATATGAATGCTATTTATATGTGAGAGAAAGTTATCAGATAGAAATATTTAGCATGTGATATTATAATCTTTTTCTGTCCTAAATTATTCAATTCCTTCTACTTTTACTTATTTTAAACATTTCTATACTAGATGGCATACAACATTAAAATATATGAATATAATTTAAAATACAATAAAGCACTTTTCTTTCTTTCTTTCAATCATGTCCAATATGTAGAGAATGCCTAAACGAATCCCTGCAGTTTTTTTGGCAAAGTTTTTCAGTGCTTGTTTGCCATTGAATCCTTTCTACGGCTGAGAGAAAGTGACTGGCCCAAAGTCACCAGCTGGCTTCATGTCTACGGTGAGACTACAATGGCCCCCCACATTATAGCCTGATAGCAAACTGATTCTCTAATAATACACATAAAACTATACCACCCAGAATATCTCATTGAAGAAGATAGGAGGTTTAGAACTATGAATTATAAATAAATAAAATAAATACAAAAGTTATATTTTAGACATAGTCTTATTTTGGGTAAGGAAACTTATTTATTTATTTTCATGAGGAAGTTGTTGACACATTGTTCATGATGCTGCTTATAATGAAAAAAAATACTGTTACAAAAGTAGATGAGAACTAAATATTGTCATATGTCAACATACTAACATTGAGCATAGGAAAAGCAGTAACATTGAATGGGTGTGGAGAGTCTCAGTCAACCAGGTTATGGTTGTCCCAAAGGTGCTCTTTCAAAAGGCAACTAGGCTTTTTTTTCCCTTGAAGATGTTTCACTTCTCATCCAAGAAGCGTCTTCACTTCAGAATGTTTAACAGTTCTGAACTGAAGAAGCTTCTTGGATAACAAGTACAACGTCTTGGGAAAATCAAAGTCTTGTTGCCTTTTGAAAGAGCCCCTAACAGTAAGATTGAAGTTTAGCAGGAGATATTTTGTGGAAAATTAAGGCATTCAAGGCTTTAGTGAAGGACTGTTTGGGTGAAGGAAATCAGGGGAACTTCATCCTGTCCACAAAACAATCTCATAAAGACAAATAACATGCTGAGGAAATCAGATTCCTATCTGTTTCTGACATTTTTGAAGAATTGGCTGCAAACAGCTATTAGAGCAGGTAATTTCTATTGCTGCATTGAGGAAACCTCCAGCCATGAACTTCATCTAACTGCACAAAATCTGCATTTCTTGTACAAATGAAGATCCTGACAGTCCGATAACTAGACTGTGAAGAGAGGGACATCCACATGTGATGGCAAATCACATAGGAGCAAAATCTGACATAAATCTTGTGTGTGTGTGTGTGTGTGTGTGTGTGTGTGTGTGTGTGTGTGTATGTGTCTGAACAAAATTACATATAAACCCTCCTATTTAAAATCAGTGTATTTTAAAGGGCATGTAGTTTTTCTTCTCAGAATGAATGAATTGCCTAGTGAAATGTCTCATTTTCTTTTACAGTAATAACTATACATTGTGTAGGGACAGCAGAAATACATCTTTCAATATCTTATTTGATTCCTCAGCTTGGTATTCTAATTCCTGATGGCTCTTATTATGTTGCCCACTGTCCCTGCTGTCTTGATATTAAAAGTAACATCACATTACAGCAATGACATGTGCTAACGATGGCCTTGTCACCTGATAATGTGGCACCTTTAATGAGGCTTTGTGTGCTCATTAAGTTTGCTGATGAAAACTTTGCAGTGGGAACAATGGTCTGAGTAACTTAGCAACATGCTGCACAAATTCCACAATTCCCAATTAATGTGTAACACCACTTATTCGTGATTAACAGTTTAGATAGTGGGGTGCATCTTTTTTTATTTAAAAAAAATCACAATTGCTTTCAATAAATTGTAATTATTGCTGCATAGGAAGTTTTTAGAAAAGATAGACTGATGGTGATGGACAAACTTGGTTCAGAGGCTTAACAAAGACTTCCCTACTTACATGGTATTAATGTTAGAATGGTAATCTTACACAGCTAGTGTTTTCCTAATGTCCTGGGGAGCCTGATCATTGTAAATTACCTGTGACAACTCATTAATCCTCTTTTTCCTCACAAATGCATAATTAATGGTAACATTGACAATAATACACAAATTAGCTAAGTGACGCTTTATGGTGTTGGTTTTGATTAACATCAGGAATCCAAAAATGACACTAATGTAATGCAGATCCCAAAAGGCAACCCGCACTCTGACCCTAGACATACACTTTGCACCATCACAAAGATTAATCCTGTTCTGGGTAAAGACTGGACAAACTCAGCTGACTAGCACTGTATTCTGAGCAGTATTTTTTTTTTCCCCTCAATGATATTTTAATGCAAAAAAACTGTATCACTTGCTGTTGCTCTTGTTAATACAAAGATAAATGGGAGTAGATTTACAATTTAGATCATCTGCTTCTTTTCATGTTTATGGCCTCTCCTTTCTTTTTAAAAGTTACATAAAGAACTGAAATAATTGCTTTTATTAACATTTTTTCTCCTAACATTAGATACAGTTTACAAAGCAATGTGGTCTTTTAAATAGAAAAGAGAAAGCAATATTTGAAAATATTACCCTCTGAAAATATATTGCATCTCACTAAATTCTGGAATTCAAATAAATACCTATACATACATGCATTCTTAGATTAAAATTGACTATATAAATGGTAACTGGTTTTGTTAGTTATTTCAAACTATTTCATAGATAGCCTATCAGTACAAATCTACCCTTTAAATTTGTACCTATCCTACATATAAATAGGAACTAAATTCTAGACCAAAGACAAAATATTGTTTTTAAATTATGCTCTTTATACAATTTTCTTTTACAGTTTGTAAAGGGCTACAGCTGTAGTTTAAATAAAGATAACTGTATTTTTCTGAAAGCAGGCCCAGGAGTTAGGATTTAGATAGAGTATTATATTATAAAACATAGTGGTAGTTTGAGCTGCTATCTAGGTACTTGAATTATTGCACCTTTTAAAAACACTATAATGGAACTCAGTAAAAAGCATTTGACAGATTATTTATGCTATTATTAAAAAGATTCTAAAATCCTCCTTTCCATAAATATTTCAGAGATTCATGTTAAGGTCTACTGAGGACTTTTAGGGTCAATGAATAAACAGTACCAATGTTTTTTTAGAGAAAGTTTTCCAAAAGAGAAAAGAGAAAATGACACAAATGAAATTAAAAGAATGGTATTTGTGCATAAAATATATGTAGACTGAAAATTAACATAAACAATTAATATGCCAATTTTAATGACATGTCTGTTGCTATTTTTTAAATAGACTATAACATATATTTTAGCTGTGTTTATGACTGGCTTTTCTTTTAAAAAATAAGAAAGAAAAGTAGTACCATAGACTCAGCTAGGCTACATGTCCTAACTCAGCTGTTTTTACCATGGTGGGCACTACATCTTCATGACTCCCTTTTAAGGTATGTATTTTTTAAAAGACTACCAAAAGTCCCACCGAAGTCATATTTTTACTCCGACTTAATCCAGTTTAAAAATATACATGAACGCAATACTTGTTTTTTTTTAAATTTGGACAGAACAAAGTACCACATTTGAAAAGTATTTTAGTTTGATTCAAATCTTCAAATCAGCAAAAGATACATATGCCCTGAAACTAAATGATACTTTGGGTCTAGGCATACAAATAACTTTATACAGCCTCTGTGGCACAGTCATTCAAAACTTTATACAGCCTCTGTGGCACAGTCATTCAAAATAGAGCTTGGCTAATGCTACACATTTCAAACTTTTATTACTTTTATTTGCTAGCAGGAAATTAATGTCAAATAAAATCTGTTGGTTAAGTTACTGTCAACTTTTACTGTTTCTATTTGGCTCAATTAATAAGCCAGCATCTACCACAAATTAAGAAACAAACAAAAAGAACTTTCTCAATGTATATCTCAGATTAGACCTCAAACTTCAACTTTCCTTGGTTGTCTTAATTTCTGTGTAACATTCTAGTTGTGATTAATACCATCCTTTTGGCTTGTCCGTGCCTTTTAAGTCCTCTTAATCTATATGAGGCTCCAGGAAAGCAATTTGTGAAATGATTTTTATAAGCATGATTTGCTTCATTCTTTTCAGTGAAGCGCATCCACTGTAGCAAGGATCATGACAGCAGAGCTGAGCAATTTCAAAAAAGTGAAGTAAATGTGTGTGTATGTGTTTTGTAACAGTTTTGCATTTGAAGTGTTTCCAGAAAAATCTGTAGAAAACTTGATTTGAATTCAAGTTTGATTCGAGCTCATCATTTCCATATTGTTAAATGGATAGTCTAATGATCTAGTACAATGGAGCAAAGTCCCATGGTTTAGTTATTGTTAACAAAGATTTTTACATTAGTCTGATTGATATAATGCAGCCCACTCCATATTTCTTTGCAGCATTAATTTAAAGGAATGTTTACAATATAGAGATGACAATATATATTCACTAAACAAGAATTCAATTTTATTGATGGACCTATATTTTAAAAAAAATAGAAACAGGTGTTATATAATTATTATTTCCATTACAGCTGGGTGATAATTCAGTTTTGATGTACGAATGGTGCTTGAAAATACAACAAAAATATGAATACTGTACTTTCCTGTCATACTTTAAAGCAGTATATCCTGTTTTTGGAATTGTGTGGCAGTTCCAGAGAGCAGACATGTAATGTCTTCACTAAGGACAATAACATATTTATAACAAATTTTGAAATGACTTCAATTTTTCATTTAATATGAAATCAATGAACATTTGAATATTTGAAAATGAGTGTAGTGGCCTTACATAACACACACACACACACACACACAGAGAGAGAGAGAGAGAGAGAGAGAGAGAGAGAGAGAGAGAGAGAGAGAGAGAGAGAGAGAGAGAGAGAGAGAGAGAGTGCTATATTTCATTTTTATTGAATTTAATGTGCTACAGTTAATGTTTCTATTCTCTTCCATCAGTAAATTCTCTATGTATCTTTGGATTTGATTTTATAATAAACATGTGAATTTGTATAACTTGTTGCTATTTCAAATATTTTGCGAATGTTTGGAATTTGGAAATCTCTGATACTGTATTTATAATTTTGAATTGAAAAGGAAATGTACTCTACCATGATAGCATACACTATGAATAACTTCACTGATCTGTTCATGTTCTAGAGTTATTTGCAGGGTTTTAAAAATTATCTACTGTACCTACTTTCAGAGATGTTTGAGAAAGAAATAAAGTATTTATCCTATGTGGGAAGGAAGCCAGTTTGTTGTTTCTATTTTTTAAAAATTAAGAACACTTTCAATTTAATTTTGCTAAAATTAAATTCAGGAATAATTTTAATTACTTTATCACAAATTATCAATAATAAGAACATAAGATCAAAATATTCTTATCAAGGGTCTTTTATGAAGGATATGAATATTCAATTAAGCAAATTTGAAATGTCTAAATAAAAAAGTAGACATTTCATTGCATTTTATCCCACTGTTTACAGCTCTCTTTCTATCTCTACTTTCTATCTCTGTTTACAATACAGCTTGCTATCTTAAATGGTATCTGCTTATTATTTTAACATGTGGAAGAGATTCTGGTGGATTATAAAAAAATAAGGTTTTTTGAAAAATTAGAATTAAAGAACACACAATTATACACGAAACTGATGTTCTGGTTTGTTGTTTATGTATCAGGAAACCATCTAGCTTGTTTTCATTCTCCTTTGAAACAGAGCTGTAAGCTCTTTGGTTTCCATTTTCAAATGGCATTCAGTAAAACTGGTGGAATTGGTTGTAATCTTGAGTATTTCTGCCAGACAGGATTGCAAACTAAAGCTTTGTTTTGAGAGATCTTAACAAAACACAGGTTCATATAAGCAGACCTCATTAAGTTACCATATGACCTTAGAAACCCACATTTATTCTGTTTTCTAGCAAAAACACATTGTTATTAGACCATACTGCACTGACTGTAAATTCAAATGATGACATCACAAACAGAATAAATAAATAACCAAATCTAAAAGACTCTCACTCTTCTCACTAATAACAAGATTAGCTTGCCATTCCAAAAACTATAACAATTTTGGAATGCTTGATTTTTAAGAGATTCACTTTTGAGAAAAATCTAATGAGGCTCTTACTAATATAGCCAAACATTCATAGTAACTGTTTTATTTTGTTATTATTTCTTCTTATTTTGAGTTAAAATTAATTTTATTCACAACAAACTAATGGATATTCTTTAAAGAAGAGAGGCTACTGGGGACATATCGAGAAATCTCAATCTTCGTGTAAGAATAACATTCCTGTCAATCACAGATCGCCAAGAATACGTGGAAGTTTTGCCTGGTGTGAAAAGCATAAATTGCTTTGTGGTACAGCAATTACAACTGAGCAAACAATCTAAACATCTCTTGAAGTCTATAATATCTTAAACATCTAAAATATAGTGATACATAACCTGTAAAATCTTCAAACCTCCATACAAGAGATCCAGCATTAATGAGCAAATCTGCTAACATTCTCGAGAAATAACAGACCTCCATGGAAGAGAAAGTGAAAAGAATGGAAAGACAAGTGCACTGAGGAAAACCCTCCATCCTGTCACATATTACATCTCAGTTGCTGTAGCTACTGTATAAACTCTGTCACAACTAATAATATTCTACTTTTATCATCATAGAATTAGCATCTAGAACTATGCAGTGTTTACTGTAAAGAAGTAATGCAAGCTATAGATAGCATATGGCTTTGTGCTTTGTTTATATTGTTTAAGAATACATGAAAGGATCATTTGAACTAAAGTGCATTGGTGCAATTCTATGTGCAATTGCAAGGCTACATAGTAACAGTTCAGATATTTGTTAATGATAGTCTCAGGAAAACAAGCCCACACACAAAACCACAGAAACAATATAGAATGACAATAACCCAGTAGGTAGAAAGATTAACGTGCCACTAGGGGACAGTAGAAAGTCACAAAATGTGATTCTGTGGTAGAAATCTGAACAAAAGGCCTTTCTTTGTCAAGAAAAATAACAATAATAATGAAATAAAAGGTGCAAATATGCATCATTTAAAAAAATTTCTACAAGTGAAGAGTTTTCAATTTTTCAGCAAATCTATAAAATATTTGCTGGAATGTCTTTTGATATTTTAGTGGGGTGTTTCACCAAAGGTGTTAAGGAGCCTATTGTCTTTTGCAAAAAGAATAGATTCAAGTGTAAAGGGTTTTTTTCCTCTCATACTGCTTCAGAAAACAGAAGATTTAATGTCTGAAAGTTCTTTATAGCAATGCAATACTACGTTTTTACCATCAACAGTCATGAAAATGATCCACTTGTGATGAATAAATGGATTCATTTATTTATATTATCAGATTACAGGCCATATGATGCTTGGTTTCAGAGAAGCAGCAGTTTGTCAAAATGGATATCAATTGGATATCAATGATCTTTGCCAAGTGAAGAGGGGATTATTATAATTTTCAGGTTTTTAACTTATTTCTCAAAGAATAAAATCATAGCTCCTGATGCTATGCTGATTTACCAGTCCCTTCATGTCACTTTCAGTTATTTTGTTTAATGTTGCAACATCCCTCTATGGTTTGCCAGAAAGCGAAACCTTAATGATCACCCAATGAATACTTCTAAAATAGATTCCTATTCTTGGTCCTAATCTTTCCAACATAAACCGCTTAAATCAGCTTCTTTAGAAGCAGCCTCTTTTATCTGATCCCAATGTGCAAGAAAAAAATTATGTTGCACGTCGTGGCAGATAAACCCCTGACCATGTACAGAGTATTGCTCTAGAAATTGCTGACAATAAATAGTCTCAGATTTAAACGCTAAAGTTATACTGTGCAATTGTACAAAATTGTTTATCAGGAACAAATTTACCACTCAGTGTGGTCAAATGTTGATTGAACTATCACATTAATAGCTTCGTGATGCATAGGAAGATGTAGATTCCAGTAGGATTTATTTAAAAACAAAATTTCTGAGATGAAGACAGTGTTTGTTTTAATCCTCTTTAAATAAGTGGGCCTGAGGTTAGACATGGAACAAAAGTCTGACTAACTCAGTCTGATCTAGATCAATATCTCTAATATAAACCATTTAGTAGGCATCATCACTAAAATGAATGAAATATATTGAGAAATACAAAATACGTTTTCTTGGTCCTCATTAATTTCAAATGGACCTTTAGAGACCTTATCTATGCATTTAATCAGAAATGTATGTGTATGTATATATTTACACATGCACACACAGATAGATATATAGATAGATGATAGATAGATAGATAGATAGATAGATAGATAGATAGATAGATAGATAGATAGATAGATAATGTCCAGAGAGTAGCACCTTCCACTGTGGCCAAGACTGCCTACCAATTAGAAGTCAATGGCCAGTGACCTCACGGGGATCCAAAACAGAGATGCCAAGACACCATCAACAAAGAGATGCAAGTCGCGGAGCGACCATGCAAAGTGACATTCAATAATCTGAAAAGCAGACCCTGCACCTGCAAGAATACGCTAGGGAGGAGGAGGAGGAGGAGGAGGAGTCTTATCTTCTATTTCACATATCTATTGTGCTTTTGGTACATAACAAACTGGTACTGGTTAAACAAGCTTAGTTTAATCAAGACAAAATGAATATACCAAATTTATTAATTAAGCAGTCATGGTGCTGTATTTAACCTAAATGCACATAGGTTGTTCCTGGATCAAACAAAGCTTTGGTGTCATAGTGGCTTCAACGACTTCTGCTGATATACCCAACATGTAAAGAAGAATAAGTCCTGATCATAGTCATTACTTCTTGACTAGATTTTTCAGTAGGCTCTATGTATTTATTTGATGACCCCTTCAAATCTTGCTATGCTGCCCCACTGTGGTAGTGTTAGTATAATCCTGGGACAGATGAGAATAGAAGAGAAGAATAGAAAGCTGGGAATTTACAGAAAGAATATATATTCCCAGGTAGGTTATTCAGGCAGTTAAGCTTATCCCAGCTGCCCAGTTAAATCAAGTAGGCACCTATATCAGCAGCAACAGTATAGGAAAATGCTGGAGGGAGATTATCACTTTAGTGACAATGGGAAAGGAATAATTTCAAACTGCATAGGAGAAGGCAAGAAAACAATGTGGATATTCAAGTTAATGTGATTGGGACCCCTCAGGCTGGATGACACAATTATGTTCCCAAGGAAGACTCAAAAAATGAACTAAAAATGACATTGCTTTCATAGTCAGGAAGAATATATCAATGTCAGTATTTGAATACAATTTGGTCAGCAACTGAATAATATCAATTTGAATAACCTTAATTGTTATTAATAATATCAACTGAATAATGTCAACTTGATTTGCAGATGACTCCTTAATATAATGATTATCCAAGCCTATACTTCAACTACTGATGAAGAAGAGAGAATTGATGAGTTCTATGGAGAAATTCAATCTGAAATCAACAGAACACAGAAGCAAGATGTGTTGTTTGTGGTTACAGGCTGGAATGCAAAAATTGGAAATAGTAAGGAAGAAAAATAATTGAACCATATGGCCAACAGAAATGAAACAACATAATGACTTTTCCATTTCTTCCAAAGCATTGATTTCTTCATCAGTCTTCTAACTACTGATACAATACCTATGTCATGGGCATCACCAGATGGAATAGATAGAAATCAGTTTAACTATATTATTTTTACAAGAAGGTAGAACAAAGTCAAGTTATGACAACAAAGATGTAGCTATGGGCTGATGATAGAATGGATTGCTCATGTGTTAAGTTCCAAGTCAAACTGAAGTGGAAGGACAAATCCAACCATCAGGAAAGTGAACAAGAGAAACTATAGAATGAAATTAAAGATGTTGATATGAAAAGAGGCTGTTGAAGTCCAAAAAAACAGAAGAAATTACAACAGGTGTCAAAATGAATGGTGGAAATTGCTAACAAGAGAAAAGAAGTCAAATCAAATCCAAGAGAGAAAAAGATTTCAGTGTCTATGGAGATTCTCAGTCATCCAGGTCATAGAAGCTTCATCAGTTCTGATCATTTCATCAGAACTGATGAAGGTTTTTGGATGAGAAGCAGAACATTTTCTTCTTCTTCCTTAAGGAAAAAAACAGTCCTGTTGCTTTTTGAAGAAAAAAAAAAGCACCTTTGAGACAAATATCTCAGAAAAGAACTTCTGAGTGTTACTTGAAGAGGCAAGAACTAGTATTACATTAATATCTGTAAACAAAAATTGAAACAGAGATAGAAAAACAAAACAAATTTTAAAAACTTTCAAGAACTATCTCAATAAATTCCAAGCTCAGATTGGTATATTATAGATGCCAACAGGCAGACAGTAGTTGATTCAATTTTGGATTCAGGTAACTTTTCTTATCAGGGGAGCAGGCTGAAAAGTGATAGCTCAGTCACTAAACTCTGAGTAACATCAAAGCTAAGTAGATCAGCTTTATATCTTCCTGGATAGAATTAACTCAGCTGGATAGAATTAACTCTGTATTCTATTATTTTTCAAACTAGAATATTCAATGCATTATACTTGGGTCTGCCTTCAAAAACCTAATGTAACAAGTAGGGTTATAACAAGTAGGGTTTTGATAAGTGGTATCGTTCAGAAAGAATAAAGTTTGTTATTCCTGCATAAAATAAACATTTCATTTGTGGTCAGGCCATCTTTGCAACTACTGTGTTTCTCATATAATAAGGGCGGGTCTTATTTTTTTTTGAGCCCCGAAAAAATGGCTAGGCCGTCTTTTCGGGGGTGACTTAATTCCCCCCCCCCCTTTGCATCTTCGGGCAGGCAGCGACGGCTTGGATGTTGACCTCGGCGTTGGTGGGGCACTTCATATTGAGGTCAACGCAGGCAGCACCATATCCGGGTGTGCAACAAAAGTACTTCCTAACGGCAAGCCTCCCCACCATTCCCCCCATTTTGCATGTTTTAATATAGGCCTTAATTTGGGGGGAGGGGCTTAATTTCATTTCATGCCTATAAAACATGCTGGGACTTCCTATTGGGGGAGGCCGTATTGTTGGAGAAACAGGGTAGGTAGCTTACATATCATAGCTATGGAACATCTTTCCACATATAACCCTATTTAGGTAATGTAATCATCACCAGCAGCTGTTTCTTAAATTGCTTCACCTTCCAACATTAAAGAAGAAACTTTCAAGTTTTCTGAAAAGAAGATTCCCTAGAGACAAACATGTTTTTCTAGCACTAAAGATGTTTTTTTTTTTTAATAAAAACTCTCGGTATCCAATATTACAAAATGTCACCTAACTACATGTTAACATAGCTAACAATTCCTTAATTTGTTTTTACTACCATATATACTTGTGGATAAACTGATAATTTTAGGTGCCAAAATACACCAACAAATTGGGTCTGCCTTATCCAGAGATGAACTTACAAAATGTGAAATTTTCATGTATATTTTTCTGATAATCTTCAAAAATGATGGGTAGTTTGTACATATGGTACATATTTTAAAAGTTGCTGGGATTAAATGTTGTAGTTCTAATAAGAGCATATCCTTTAATGTAAGTTGTGCGGATGAACTACTTGCCATATAAAACACAGTCTATCCTTTCCTTTCCTTTCCTTTGATCTTTCACCTTTCCCTGGTAGCTCAACTCTGGAATCACCACCACTGCCTGGGAAACACCCTCACTTGGCTGATTACTTCTCACAATCTGTTGGAGAACATTTTCATACAAAAACTTAGGGGTTTATTTAAACTTATAAACTGCTCTACTAGAAAGATGTTTGCCCAGATGATGCTTTTTTCCTCAAAGGCTGTTTAGTATTAGTATATTACAAAAGTGATTAGTTTATATTGTTATAATAGATGTCAGCATTCTCCACAAGGGATATAAGCGTTTTAATTCATACTAAACAAATCTGTCCCATTGGGCTGTCATTTCAGAGATATTTCCTAACCTAAACAGAGAAATGACCATAGACAGGCAAAAAAGCAGTGGGAAGAGGAGTGGCTTCATATCGGCTTCCTGTGTTGAGTTGTTTTTCCAGCAAAAAGATAAGTGGCTGCTGCTGGGTTGGAAAGGGAGCAAGGAATTGCAAGATTGGCTGGGAAGCAGTCATGGGATGTTGGAAATGAAGGTCACATGACCACATCAGCAGCCCAGTACTGCTGCAGTCACCAGTAGCGCTGAAACCATTACAATTTTGCAAAATGTAATTCCCACAGGAATTACTGATCCTGGATTTTGGATGCCTTCTATAAGTTAGCCCATTTGAGTTACCTTGGCTCAATGATTGCTGCCCTTTGATGCATTGTTACACCCAGTTAAAGGTCATGACAACAAGAGTTTTAGTAGTATATTGAGTATATTGAATATTACTTATCTTTCGGAAGGATAAATTGTATGCTAGCCTGTGTCTCAACAAACAATGTTGTAAAAATTATTTGGGATTTATTTGGCAGTATTAAATCAAAATTTGAGAGAAGCAAAACATTTGAGGGGAAAAAACATTTGAGAAAACACAAACAGGAGCATTTATTTTATAAATGCCAGCAAAGAAAAGAGTGAAACTGTGTGATTGTGGGCTGGGGGAACTTACCTATTCCTATATCAGAATCAGTTTGTACTAAGTGCAATTAGTCTTCAAGTTTGAAGCAGCCACAAAATGTACCCTTTAAGATTTAATAATGTATCCCAAAATACTTATATTTGGTAACCAGCAAGTGCAGTAATAATTATCAATTATAAAAGGTATTTTGGGTACAATAACACAAACAGCAATTGTAAGTCATTTGAGACCAGTCAGGCATAAGTCAGTTCTAGCTCTTTACATCAGTAAAAAAAAGTCACAAAAGATGATCATATGACCCCAGGTCATGGCAACCGTCATAAATACATGCCAGCTGAAAAGCATCCAATTTTGATCACGTGACCATGGAGATGTTGCTACAGTCATAAGTGTGTAAAACCACTGTAAGCCACTTTTTTCAGTGCCATTGCAACTTTGAACTGTCAGTAAATGAATCGTTCTAAGTTGAGGATTACCTGTTGTTTCAAATAATTATTTTACAAATTTTCTTTTCTGTGGAAAAACAGAATTACATATCGTGTCCATGAACTATCTCAAAACCCACCTTTTCTCTCTACTGGCTGACTAAATGGAATATTGTCAGCTATCCCAGTCACATGCACCCATGGCATCTGTGTGAATACAATTTTTTTTAAAAGTTAGAATATATACAATATAAAGTTAGAAGAATTTTTTTTTAATTAGAAAGTCTGAAAATGCATATAGTGAACAAAGCAAGGCTCAAAAATTTGTCCAGATGAGTTCTTAGTACCTGGCTTACCTATGAAAAATGTAGTACTTGAATTCCAAAATCAACATAGATGTTGTAGAAAAATATTTAGTCTTCTTGAAGTCAAGAAGAAGCAAATATTCAGCCATGGCTCTTTAAAGTAAATAATAACAAAAAATAATTGTTTAATTCATTATTATTATTTATTTACTATAATAATGTATTATATAATAATAAATTTATTTATTATAATTATGTATTATTATTGAATAAATTATTAAATAATAAATTACTCAGGATCTATGGGCTTCTTTTCTTTGCAGAAAGTCTAAATTCCATTTGAGGTCCCTGCTGGAGGAAGATGACAACATACTAATTACAGCTCAATTTCAAATCTTTGCCACAGTTTTCAGGAGACAGATGAAAATAGACATTTGACAAATATTGTATCTCCTCATTCTCCAGTGGAGTTCTGCCCATAGAAACCTAGAATCCAATAGAAGATAGATGGAAAAATCATTCACATAGCACTTTGGGAAAGAAAACACTGGAACAAATCCACTTTCCTTTGTGCAGAGAATTTTTCCATTTATTTTAAAATTACTTCAGCACACAAATCATTGACTTGAGTTTTTGCCTACCCAATAAAACGATATAGCGAAAATTACATACTTCTGCACAAAGCTGTCTGATGAAACGCTAATATTTCTTGTGCTTGGACTATAAATATTTATGCATACACTTTGAAGGTAGCTTTTGAAAGTGCTACATTTCTCCTAACAGACTGCTTTCACACTTAATTCTTTACTTTGCTATATTCAGAATAATTATACAGGGAAATCTTAAAACAATACAATTTTAATCTGAAGTCAACAATCTTGCACAATTTGAGTAATAAATAAGAAATTATATAGGAGAAAATGGTTATATAATTGTCACCTAGGTGTTTGATTTTTTATTACATGTATCCACAATGACTTAATTTATACATTTATTTTTATTTAATTACACCAAGTTATATATAAATATTCCAGCCATCAACCAATTAGGGCAGTTTAAATTTTTACCATATCTACACAACAATAAAACACAGAAAAATAGCAATAATGATTTCATAATAGTGATGTATATAAAATAGTGATGTATATAAAATCTCATAGTTTATATATAAGCCTCTTCATTTATATAAATCCTGCTAACATGCAGATATATTCCATTATCCATTGCTTCAATTATTATTTTCATGAGCAATCTATTTGTTTACTTATCAAGAAGACATGACCATTATATTAAAAAGCGGTGCTCCTTATTTTTGGCCTTAACTATCTAGCCACCCTTTTGAAATAAATTGTTAAATATGAATAGAACTTGATAAAGTGAATCTGCAGTTACAAGCTTTATTGATTTGATATATACAGTAATTCTCACTGACAGTGAAATCACTAGGGATACATCAATTCTGCAGTCCTAATTTCTTTTTAAAAACCTAGTAATCTAAAGTGGTTGCTCTTAAGAAAGATTCCAAAATGTAATTGTGTAAATGGAATGCAAACTCTTTTACTGATCTGTGGACCAGGACACTCTGAATTACTATTTTGAATACCCATTTTATGTTTCTCTGTGGTAAATTATCTGAGATGCAAATACAACAATTGATTTTGTCCCTTCATATATGAAATATGAAATGCTAGGTTTAATTCAAACATTGACCACTATAATTAGTGATGGGGTAAACTGGTTGAAAATACAGCATTTTGGGACTAGCATTATTTAGTTCTACAGCATTTGATAATCAAAATAAATGTGCTGCTTCATGTTTGTTACATTTCAGGCTCTCCAGTGTATCCATAAGACTCAATTTAGTGTACTGCTTAAGGCATCAGATTACAGACTGGGAGACCAGGAATTCTGCAGTGGTGGGATTCAAAAAATTTTACTACTGGTTCTGTGGGCATGGCTTAGTGGGCATGGCAGGGGAAAGATACTGTAAAAGCTCCAGTCAGAGATGGTATTTGCCAGTTCTCTGAACTAATCAGAATTTCCACTACCGGTTCTCCAGAACTGGTCAGAATGCTGAATACCATCTCTGGAATTCTAGTCCTGCCTTAGACACCAATTCAGCTGGCTGACCTTGGAGAAGATAATTTCTATCAGCCCTAGGAAGAAGGCAATGACAAACCACTTCAAAAAAATCTTCCTGAGAAAGTTGTTAAGGCATTGCTTACACTGATCAAAGCCAAAAAAAATGTATCCATACTCTTATTGCTGCTGGAATATTTATTAATAATAATTTTAAAATGCCTAACTCCATTGTTGAGGAGAAAATAATCCCCAAATGATGTTGCAAATATATTCAATAGCCCTTTATATGTTGCAAGGGTCTTATCAATAACCTTCCAAGAGCTCCTTATCCAGTGTTCCCTCTTGGCAACTTGGAAAAGGTTTCCAAAGATAATGCAGCCAGGTAAATAGTTTGGTTCTACTAAATTAAGAAAGCCTTACAAAAAGCAAAGAGTAATGACCTTACAGACCCCATAGACCTTACTTATTTGTTTGTTCATTAGGGTTAAATTTATACAAACACCCACCTCAAATTTATGACTCTGAGTGGCTTAGGTTTTACATTTTATAATAATTTAATTGTGTACATTAAATATGCATATTCCAAATAGGTCTAGTTTATTTTATTTATTACATTTATTTGCCACCCGTCTCATTTCAAAGACTGGACAATGATCTAGTTCTGTGATGGTGAACCTATGGCATGTGTGCAAGAGGTGGCAAGCAGAGCCCTCTCTGCAGGCACCGAGCCATCATCCCAGCTCAGCTCTGCCATGCATGCACGCATGTCTCCCATCAGCCAGCTGGTCTTCGGGTCTCTGCCGTGCATGCATGGAACTAGGCACATGTGGGGGACATGCATGTATGCATGCGGTGGGGCGCATGCATGGGGGCACATGCGCATTGCATTTTGATGGTTTGCGCATGCACATGTGCATTGGCGCACGCACACACTTTGGGCACTCGGTGCCAAAAAGGTTAGCTATCACTGATCTGATTTAAATGAATCAGTTCTAGATCAGCGATCTGTAGAATATATGTATTTCTGTCTATTAGTAAATACAATGGATAAATTCCTTTAAAATGTTCACACCAGTTATTGTGTCAATAAATGAATAATGATTTACAGACAGCTTTGAGATGAATATAATATATAATAAATATATTATTAACATACCATGCATTCTGGAACAGGTCTTAGAGTATATGAACATATATTGCCTTTTAAATCCATTAAAATGTAATGCATGTTTATTTTTTTCCTAATATTTCGGAAAAGAGGCTAAGTGGTTTAAAAAGACAAACAAACTAAAGCTGCCTAGGGTTATCAACTTGGTTCCTTTATTAGCCAGAGAAAGGGCTGTTTTAGAGAATTTGCTTTGCTATTCTCTGCCAGACAGAATTTTCACCTTCTAGCCATTGCCCTATAATTGGAATCTAAAGAGTAACACTTTCCATCCTATCCTCAGCCAGGAGACTAAGAAATTAACTTCTATTCAAAGAAGAATTCTAGGAAGAGAACAGACCTTTTTATGTCTTGTCATTAATTTATAAACTGAGGAACATCTGTGTTTTAACCAGTGGTGGGATTCAAATTTTTTTACTACCGGTTCCATGGGCGTGGCTTGGTGGGCATGGCGTGGCTTGGTAGGCATGGCAGGGAAGGATACTGTAATATCTCCATTCCCACCCCATTCCAGGGGAAGAATACTGCAAAATCCCATTCCCTCCCCACCCCATTAACCTACTTTCCAGCTCCGTTCTCCTGTGCAGGAAAACAAAAGAAGACCCAGCTGCTCAGTTGGGACTCAGGAGGCAGAGAATAGATTGGGGCAGGGCCAGTCAGAGGTGGTATTTGCCGGTTCTCTGAACTACTCAAAATTTCCGCTACCAGTTCTCCAGAACTGGTCAGAACCTGCTGAATACTACCTCTGGTTTTAACTGATCTTAATTAATTTGAGAGACAATACTGTAATACTGACAATACTGACTCTGAAGAGTCAGAGATAGATAAATGATAGATGGAGGGGTGTCAAACTCGCGGCCTGTGGTCCAGATTCATCACGCACTGGCCATCCCCACACCTGGTTTAGTGAAGGGGGAAAAAAATCATGATACATCACGTGATGACACCGTGACAGCACAAGTTTGACACCCTGTGATAGATAATAGATAATAGATAGATAGATAGATAGATAGATAGATAGATAGATAGATAGATAATAGATAGATAGATAGGTAGATAGATAGATAGATAGATAGATAGATAATAGATAGATAGATGATAGATATAATAATAGATAGATAGATAGATAGATAGATAGATAGATAGATAGATAGATAGATAGATAGATAGATAGATAGATAGATAGATAGATAGATAGATAGATAGATAGATAGATAGATAGATAGATAGATAGATAGATAGATAGATAGATAGATAGATAGATAGATAGATAGATAGATAGATAGATAGATAGATAGATAATAAAAATGCAGTAACAGAGAAAGGACTACTCAGGGATGGATTATTCAGATGGAGAACATCCTCAATAAGTTCCCCTGCTTTTTATTTATATTTTGAGGGGTGGGGTGTTGTATCAAAGAAGGAAGCTACTTTTATCTGCAGTAGAATTTTTTATTTTATTTCTACTTTGCAATTTGGAATAAGATCAAAGAAAAGCTACTTAAAATGATTTTCTAAATTTGGGGAAACTGAAGGAAAAATACTTGCAGGAAGTTTGTAGGATGGTTTGTAAGTTTAACATAGATCTTAAACTTGCAAAGAAATTTGGAAGGCAATATTGTAATTATCAAAAAAAAAAAACCAGGAAATGGTGTCATTTTTATACTGTGCTTTATGTATATGAGAAAAAGAAGGGGGAAAGGTGATTGATTTTGTTAGTGAGAACTAGTTAACAGAACATTTAAAGAAACATTGAGAAATCTTCAGTGTTCGTATAGTACAGGGTCCTATACCATCTCTTGAAATCTAACATCTCTTCCCTTAAGATTCAGTCTTTCCTTGAGGCATCAGTCTTATACCTTTTGGTTTTTGATACCAGATGATATCAAAAACTATCACTTGTTATCCTTACTTAGTTTGGAACAATAATGGCAAATTGGTGTGGCTGAATATTCTTTTTGTAAAAAGATGCCATCCTTCTTTGCCTTTGTATTTCTTCAAACGGGAGGTGTAGACAACCTTTTGTTTCCTAGAACTAACTTCCTTCCTTCTTCCTTCCCTTAAATTTATATAACCATCCATCTTACTCAAGGTGACTGTGGATGGCATACAACAAATAGATAAAACTACATAAAAAACTACAGATATAAAGCTAATATAAAATTCAGAGTAAATATAAAAACAGTAAACATTATAAAAACAGTAAACATTATAAAAACTATTTGATGGCACCCCAATACTTTTAATTAAATGTTTATAAGGAACTTAATAAAGGAAAGCTCACAGAATGAAACAGAAAACCAAAGACAATTTCCTACCTAAACATTGGAAGTTTATCCTATCCATTTCATTTAAAGTTCACTGGGATTAATAAACTATGAGTGGAGTAGGTACTTACATCATTGTGGTGATTATATGTGTCAACAAATTTTTAAGGTTCATTGTCTTCTGCCTATACTTTTTAAATATATAAAGTGGACAGTTCTTAACACCATCCCATTTTAGCGTAGAAGGTTAACAGAAAAGAGTGGACAGATTTGATACAGCATCTGATTGATATTTCCAGGGTGTGAAAACCTCTACCATGAGATTAGACTGATACTGCATATTCAAACACATACAATGATACATTTGTCATTGCTATTGACCTTTATCTCTCCAATTTCCTGACAACCTTCTACAGTTATTGACATTACAAATACCAGCGACAACGTGCAGGGCAAAGTATAACCTTTCATTTACCTTCATGTCCCTCAAATGACTTGCGAAGGTAGTTTCAACAAAAGCTGCAAACAATGATACTGTTGATTCCCCCCCCCCCTTAACTTGCTAAAATGTTTTCCATTTTCTTCTTGTTCTCTGAAAATCATGCCAATAGCTCAGTATAAAGAAAGTGATTTCAAATGAATACAGGTAATTAGAAGTGTCAAGAAATCAGCAGAGAGTAGGGTGTCTGCCATCATTTCTCTGGAAAGAGTGCCAGATTCCCTTTCAAAAAGATCTTTGTCATTTTTTTTTTTAAAAAAGAAAGTAATTAATGTAGACTACAGTAAAATGTACAAGATCCCAATCACTTGTCTTTCTTTCCTTAGAAAGGGAACCATAATGATGTTTTGATTTCTAGAAACAATCTTCTGAGGTTATTCAAAAATGACTTTTAATTACAGTAATAGGACTTTTTGTCTTTTCAGTCTTCTAAAAGCAATGAAAAAAGCACATTTGTAGAGTGACAAAAGTTTTCCCTTCTTTTCTTCATTTTTGGGGGGAAGGGGGGTTAGGAACGTGCCATGTTAAGTAATTTAATTTGAAACTGAGAAAAATGTGGCAACACTGATAAAGCTTATCAAGACGAATGAAGAATTCATCATGCATTCCATCAGCAAGAAGCTCAGTAATCAGTGAATTCTAAAAATGATTGTACTTCTGTTGAAACAATTAAATACTTTCAGCATTTTGAGCAAATTTGATGGCATTCCTTACACAAGATGGTAGTAGAACTGATTATTTCTAAGGGTTTATTTTTTGACCATGAGAAACATTTCATCCGTGTGTGAAATCTCCTTCTCTTTCTCCTCCTCTTCCTCCTCCTCCTCCTCTAGTTATGGTGTTGGCCTGGGAAAATTCAGGTTCAAATCTACTGTTAGCTGTGGAATCTCCTCAGAGGCTCACTTATTCCTCAGGGGGAGAAACTGAGGCAGGGAAAGACTCATATGGTTTGTTGAGTTCCTGGTGCAGGGTTTCTTAACTTTGGCAACTTTAAGCTGCAAATTTACATTCCCAAAATTCCCAGCCAGCATGCTAATGAGTAAATACTGTAAATAATCATGATGTACTATTTTTAGATCTGCATAAAGAATAACTTGTAGGACTTTTTCCCCCCTTACATTGGATCAACTGAAACATTGGTCCAAGATATTTACTCATAGTTAGGTATACTGTCTTTCTTTGAGTACAACTCTTCTATCTCATTCTGCATAATGAAGGATTTTAACCTTACAAATGAAATCTGTTAATTCATGTTCCCACAGCACTCCCATAAGTTACTATATCAACATAATTACTATGCAGTATATTGAATATGTTTCTTTTAATGTTATAGCATTGTAGTAAATATTTTATAATCAGTATTTAACAGGGAAATTGCTCTATAGTTTTGTATATGTCGTGAATCTGAATCTTCTTTCGGAATCAACGATATCAATGTCTCCTTCCATTAATCCGGCATTCTTGCTGCTAGTAGTACCTCATTATATACTTCTACCATAAGAGGTCTTATTTGTTCTCCTATTTTTTTATAAAGTTCCCCTGGTATCCCATCGGGTCCTGGGGTTTTATTGTTCTTTTGGTTTTCTATTGCTGCTTTTAACTCGGGCCACGTAATATCTCTAATTTACATTTCCTTCATCTCCTCCTTAATTATTTTATCTTCAGTAATACCCAAATAGTTTCTTATCATATCCTCATTTACCTTCTTCTTTTTATAAAGATCTTCAAAAAATTTACATGCAATTTCTTTTTTCTGTTCTATCCCTTTTTGGGCATCCCTGTTCTCATCTATTAATTGGTAGATCAATCTTTTTTGTTTTTGTTTTTTAAGTTTATAGGCCAACCACCTTCCTGGTTTATTGGCCTGTTCAAAAAATATCTGTCTGGCTGTATTTAACTTTGAGACCATTCCTTCTTGTTCAATTAAATTTAATTTATGTTTAGTTATTATCGTCTGTTTTTTCAATTTGCAATCTTTTGGGGTGTTTTGCAGCTGAATTTCTAATTCTTTGTTCTAATTTATTTTGTTGGGCATATTTTTCTTTATTTCTTTTAGCAGTGTATGATATTGTTATGCCTCTTATTATTGCCTTCATTGTATCCCAAATATTCTGTTTCGTAGTTGCCTCATTATTATTTTCTTTTAAAAAATAGTCTAATTTCTCGTCAAGTTTATTCATAAATTCTTTCTCTTTAATTAACTGTGTATTTAAAGTCCACCTTTTCCTTGGTTTCTTCCTGCCTTTCCACACTATCTGAATCGAGTTGTGATCTGCCCATTCGTTTGGTAAGATTTCAATCTCTTTTAATTCATTTACTAATTCACCATTCATCCACACCATATCAATTCGTGTCCATGATTGGTGAGGGTTGGAGTAAAATGTAAATTGCTTTTTCTCAGGGTTTATTTTCCTCCACATGTCTATCAAATTTAGTTCAATCATCATTTCTTCACATGTTTTTGGTAGTTCTCTTTTTTTCTTCTTTTCCCTCCCACTACTATGATCTTTCTGGTGGTCCACAATAGCATTGAAATCTCCCAAGATACAAATATTCCTTTTATCTAATTCCACTAATTTCTCATGTAATTGTTTAAAAAAATCCTTTTGGTTATTGTTAGGGGCATAGATTACCACGAGTAGAATTAGAATTGATTTAATCCAAATTTGTATCATCAGAATTCTTCCATTGGGGTCTTTCCAAATTGGCTCTGCTTTCATATCGTCTTTCACATATACTGCTATCCCTTTCTTTTTCCTAAAATCTGCTGGCGACGTATACAAATTCCCTAGCTTGGGGCATTCTAAATATTTTTCTTCTTCCTTCCTTATATGAGTTTCCTGTAAACATATTATATCTGCATTTTGTTTAATTAATTTGGTTAATATGCTTTTCCTTTTTATCCTAGAGTTTAGGCCATTTATGTTAATTGATAGTATTTTTTTTCTTCATCCATCACCTAATTGACTCTTGCTCTTTGTCTTGTAGTTACTCCTGTCTCTCTTTGTGGCTGATTGTGCGTCTTGGGTTCTTCTCTCTTTTGATGTTGTTTATTTTTTGAATTCCTACAATTTCCATCTCTATTTTTTTGGTAGTCTTGGTCGTCTTGCGAATTCATTTCTAACTCGTCTCTACTACTCGATTCTTCATGGCCTATCAATCGTTCATAGAATTCTTGGGCTTTTTCCACGGAGTCTACTTTAATTTTTCTTTCTTCCCAAGTGATTAGCATTCCCTCTGGGATTAGCCATCTAAATATGATACCTTTTTGGTTTAATTGGTTCACCAAGAATTTATAATCTCACCTCTGCTCTCTCACTCTTCTTGGGATTTGTTTAAGCATCAAGATTTCTTTCCCTTTGTATGTAATTGTTTCTTCTCTAGAAATTTTGTATATAATATCTCGAACTTTCCTTCTGGCAAATCTCACATGGACCTCTTTTGGATGTTTATGTCATCTTGCATAATTTGTGCTCACTCTGTATACTTCGTCTAACTCTTTCAGGATATCGTCCTTATCTTTTTCCAATAGGTCTGCTAATATTCCTGCCATCACTTGTTCTAAGTCCTCTTCTTTGGATTCCATTATATTTTGGAATCTTAGATATGCTGCGGCTTTATCCATTTCCAAACATACCAAGGAGTCGTCCATTTCTTTACTCACATTTCTTAATTGCTGACCAACCATTTCCAGCTTCTTTTCCGTTTTTTCTGTTCTTTTCTCAACCTCCTTTATTGTTGATTCATTCCTTTCTAGTGCTTGCTGTATTGTTTCAATTTTTTGATCCAGCTTTAGGATGTCTAGTTTCATTTCTGCCTTTAAGTTTCCTATCTCTTCTTTTAGTTCATTTGTGTCAGCTCTTGATTCGATATTTTTTACCACTATTTCCTGAAGCTTCAGCATGGACTCTTGTAAATTAAGAAGGGTCGATTGAATATTGGCATTCGTGATGATAGGTTGTTTTTCTCCAGATAAAGTTTCTTCAATTGTCTTTTGTGCCATCACTGAGGTTGATGGCATTGAAGTTGTTTGGATTGAAGAAGTCTTCTTTCCAGTTTTAAGCGTTGTATTAGTGACAGAGGTCATTTCTTGTAAAATTTGTTTTTGTATTATATTAAATATGTTGTCCCAAATTAACATTCACTATTAAGAAATACCAACTATAAATGGCCACTACACTAAATAATATGATATGTTACAGGATTAACCTCTCTTATCAATATATATATATATATTTTCTAGAGCACTTTTACAGCTAATTTCTAAATCAAATATCTGGATTTGTAATTCTTAATAATATATCAAATTCCTCTATTTAAATTTAAATAATATTAACCTGTATATCTATAAATGCTATAGAATCCCAAATCTCAAAATAGTGTTATAAAATAATATTTCAGATACTTACAAATCTAAATATAGATATATCAACCTTACTATACAATAATTAATTAGTTAATATGTAATAATCACAATTAATCACAATTAATTATTTAATTCAATCTAATCAATGCCTATAATCAAATATCTATACCTAAATAATTAATTAATTATCACCTCCCTTTTTATGTGTGCTATAACCAAATATAAACTACAATATTACTAATGTATCAATTAAATATATATAAATTACATTTACCACATTCAAAAATCAGTTAAGTTGGTGTCAAGAAATAATTGTTCCAATCCACAAATTTAAAAGCTTAAAGTGTCTTAATATAATTGTTCAGTTCTTCAAGATTCCTTCACCGAGCGCACCGGAAGTACAGAGTTGCTGAGTAATGTCTCTGATTTCACTATCTCACCACACTTTCCGCTGTAGTCGTTTCTCCTTTCGTTTGAAAGTTTAACAAGTCAATTTTTAGATTCAAATAGTCTCTTTCCTTAATAAATCTTCTCCACTTACTACAGCTCCAGTCCAATAATCCAAAAGGAGACTAGTAAATTATACAGTTTTGTTCATGGAATATTTAAAGTTGTAATTTAATTCCATACTTCAAGTCTCCCCCCATCTCAAATTCGTCCTTCCAATTTCCCCCAAAGTCCACAATTCAAATCCTTCAAAGTTCCCTTAAATTAAATTATTGTTCTTTCTTTCTTGTTTTTTTTCTCTCCCCCAATTATTATCAGTCTCTCAGATCCCTCCGATTCTCTTATCTTCTCTGTCCAATTGCTCGCATCCTTACCCTCTTTCATCTCACGAGCCCTTTCGCTTTAGTCGCTGCTCGTATCTGCTTTGGCCGCTGTTTTTGGGCTTCGCTCCAACTAAGATACTCCAATATTCAACGCTCAATCAGGATCGCAAATTCTTTCACTCGCACTCTTCGTTCGCCACAGTCTGTCACTGACTCGCTTCCTCTTGTATGCAATGATCAAGGCTTTAGGACTGCCATTGCTGACAGTCTCTTGTTGTCGGTCTCCACAGGGTTTCTCTATGTCGTGATGAGAATCACCTTTTCCACACCATGACTTGAGTCTCCCCACACTGGCACACTTCTCTACAAGATGCGTGCACCCCTAAGGGTCACTCCAACAGCAAGAGGAGATAGCATGAAACCCAGAGCGAGCTTCAGCACCTCTGTTCGCCCATATCTCGTCACCGGAAGTCCTAATGTAATATCAATATGTCTGACTTCACAATAAATATTGCCATCCTTGGTCTTTAAAAATGAACATGGTTATTCAGGTCAATGGCCTATTAATAGAAGATAACTGTATCCATAAATTCTAAATTACTTTTTGTTGTTTTACACGTTCTCTGGCAGAAATTGAGCTTTCAGATGGGAGACCAATTTCAAAGGTATAGAGGTACACATTTTATACAAAACTACCAAACTGTAAAAGCAAGCTACTACCTGGTTGCTGGAGAGCAGGAAGGGAAAATGAATAATTTGATTTCTCCCTTAGAACAGGAGCTGACACAATTAATTAGTAAATCTAAAGTTTTGTTCTGACAGTATGTTATGAATTGACAATTATCACAGACATTAAAATATCACTACCAGCTCTATCAAGCTAAAATTTATTTTACAAAAGTATCTAATCCCATTATCTACAATTAGTAGTTTGTGCTTTAGCAAATGGTCTTTAGCAAAACTACGGCCATACTACCCTGAACATGCCCGATCTCGTCTGATCTCAGAAGCTAAGCAGGGTCAGGCCTGGTTAGTACTTGGATGGGAGACCACCTGGGAATACCGGGTGCTGTAGGCCCAATCCAAAACCCAATCCACAAATAAACACAACCCAGACAAATATTGATATCCCAATCCTCATCAGAGAAGCTGTTGAGCGTGAACGGAAACGTCCAAACGCCATCTTATTTGGTCTAGGGACATCAATGACAATGATGACATCACAACTGTCCGAAACATCATCAGTGATTATCAAGCATCAACCATCTCCACTGATGAAATACTTGACATTTCCCGCATTGGCCGAGAGCTCAAAAACAGAGACGGCTCTATGGCCCCACGCTTGTGCAGGGTCATTTGCAAAAATGAATCAAGCAAACGTAAATTCATTTACAGTATAAATTCACTCGCCAAAACCAACACCAACCATAAGAACCTCCGTTGTCGCCTTGACCTAACCATACAGCAATGTGTCCGCTCCCGTGTACTCCGCACTGAACTCAAAAAATGTCTAGACAATGGAGAGAAGGACCTGTACATTGACTACCATGCTGACTGTATCAAAAGTAATCCACACAACCCGCAACTCAGCTTTAACCCTCAACCACAACCCTACCTCAACCGATCCACCATCACCCAAGACTAGGCATGCACACCCCTAACTACCTCAATTCCAACTACTGCTGGCCTTAAATGCAAACTACTCAATGCAAGAAGCCTCGTGAATAAAATACCTGAATTTTTCCTCCTACTAAATATGGCTAAATTCGACATTATATTTGTCTGTGAAACATGGCTCAATGCATCTCTCCCTGACTCCATTACCACAGTAAGAGACTATCATGTTTACCGATCAGATCGTGAAATTCGTAGAGGAGGTGGTGTTGCTATCTTCTATAAAAAGTCCTTACATCTAAAAAATATCCAAGTTACCCAGGAGCTTGCTCTTCCTGAGACCATCATCTGTGAACTATCCTTAAATATCACAATTTGATTCTTACTATGTTACAGAGCACCTGATTATGACATTGAACATGTAAACAAGCTAAATACATTACTAACATGGGCTGCATCCTGCCCATACCCTTTTATCTTTCTTGGTGATTTCAATCTACCTCATATTGACTGGACCCTAAATGATTGTACAACTGAAATCATACACACAACCTTCTACAATGCTATTACAAATCTGGGACTGGAACAACTAGTAACCAACAACACTAGACTAAACAACTGCCTCGATCTCATCTTCTGCAATAGTTTGAATTTAATTTACGGAATACAAACTAAAGAACCCTTTTCCAGCAGTGACCACAATATGATTGACTTTTGTCTCAACATACGCCCACACAAAAATCACCACAATGATGTAATCCCCAATTGTAACTTCAAAAAAGGCAACTATGATCTTATAGACAACGATATCTCATCCCTTGATTGGCAATCTCTATTCACTGGATGCAATACTGTTGAAGACCATTACAACATATTTTTACTTGAAGTCAAAAGAGTCATCAAACTATATGTACCAACAACAACTACCAAAACAAAACAAAAAGCAGATTACCCATAACAATAAGGAAACTTCAATCCAAAAAGAGATCCCTCTGGCGGAAAAACAAATCTGGTCACGTTGCCAATTTCAAAAGCCGATACAAAAATTTATGCCACCAGATAAAGACCGAATGCATCAATTATCACATTAAACAAGAGGAAAACCTTCTAAGCACCAATTCCACCCGTGCTTTTTACAATTTTGTAAACAACAAACTAAAAGACTCAAGGTCTATCCCACCCTTGAGAGGACCTGATGGTAAAGACTGCAACGACGACACCATTAAAGCCAACATCTTTAACACATTCTTCGGCTCAGTATTTGTAAACAGCAATGGATCATGCCCAGTATTTCCTAGCCGTACCACAGATAACAACAATGATCTAATACATATCGATTTTACAGAAGACAATGTTGAAAAAGCAATACGCAATCTAAAACCATCTCCATCTATTGGACCGGGTGGAATATGTGCCTACTTCTTAAAAAAGCTATCCACTGCCATAGCCAAACCTCTAAGCATAATCTTTGAAAAATCTTTCAGGACCAGCTCCTTGCCTAACCTATGGTCACAAGCCACAGTCATTCCCATCTTCAAAAAGGGAGACCCAAGCCTAGTTGAAAATTACAGACCAATCTCCTTATGCTGCGTCACCTGTAAAGTCATGGAATCAATTATTAACCAATCCATCATCCTCCACTTAGAGACAAACAACCTACTCTCCAATAAACAATTTGGTTTCAGAAAAAAACTATCCTGTAATCTACAACTCTTACACTGCAAAAACATATGGACGACACAACTCGACCAGGGCAAAGCAATAGACGCAATCTACATAGACTTCTGTAAAGCTTTTGATTCAGTGGTACACGACAAACTACTCCTAAAAATAAAATCCTATGGTATCTCTGGACAATTGAATAACTGGATAGAAGCATTCCTGGCAAACAGACAACAAATGGTCAAAATTGGGAGCCTCCTATCAAATTCTGTACCTGTCAATAGTGGTGTCCCCCAAGGCAGTGTTCTAGGACCAACTCTCTTCATACTCTACATAAATGACCTCTGTGATCATATTAAGAGCAATTGCGTTCTTTTCGCTGATGATGTAAAGCTGTTCAATACCACAGACAATACTGCTACCCTACAAAAAGATCTTGACTATGTATCAGAATGGTCAAACAAATGGCAACTTCAAATCTCAACAAATAAATGCTCTGTCTTACATATTGGCAAAAAAAAATCAGAAAATCAAATACAAGCTGAATAGTCAAGATCTTGTTGATGACCCAAGCTCTGTAAAGGACCTAATACTCACCTCTAATGCTCTAAGTGCTAGAGCCCACTGCAACTACATAGCCAAAAAGGCATTAAGAGTTGTTAACCTAATCCTACGTAGCTTTTTCTCTGGTAATATCACACTACTAACCAGAGCATACAAAACATTTGCTAGACCAATACTCGAATACAGTTCATCAGTCTGGAACCCACATTACGTATCTGATATTAGCACAATTGAGAAAGTCCAGAAATATTTCACAAGAAGAGTTCTCCACTCCTCTACTCATTGTAGAATACCTTATGCCACCAGACTTGAAATTCTAGAACTAGAAAACCTTGAATTACGCCGTCTTCGGTCTGATTTAAGCATGGTATATAAAATCATACATTGCAATGTCCTACCTGTCAATGAATACTTCAGCTTCAACCATAACAACACAAGAGCACACAATAGATACAAACTCAAAGTTAACCGCACCAAACTTGATTGCAGGAAATAGGACTTCAGCAATAGAGTGGTCAATGTCTGGAGTACTCTACCCGACTCTGTAGTTTCTTCCCCAAACGTCAAAAACTTTAACCTTAGACTGTCTACTATTGACCTCACCCCTTTCCTAAGAGGTCTGTAGGGGCGTGCATAAGCGCACCAACGTGCCTACCGTCCCTGTCCTATTGTTTCTCTTATTCTTCTTTTATTTTTCTTATATGTACCCATTTCATGTATTCACAACTATGTATACACTTATACTTATTATCTTGTAAACAATTGGCAAATCAAATAAATAAATAAATAAATAAATAAATCTCTTTTGGCAGAGTGTCATGGAGGTTTACTAGGAGATCTTCCAATGTGTTTGTATACATAAACATGTAAGAAATTGCAAATATAGGAGATAAGCAGTTGCTTTATATCTATTGTTAATTCCATTTCTTCACTTTTCTTCTAAAACTTGTTTTGATCTTCTGGATAACTAGATCAAGATCCTTATGCTTTTTTCTTTACATTTTCAGCTCAGAAGATGCTACATATTATGCAGTTACATTTCTTTACAAATGGTTGAAATTTGTTCTAGAGACTTCCCTAATGTCTCTGGTTTTTCTCAGCATGAAGCTATAAAAGGAAGTGTGCCTTATAATAAGTTCTGCCATGCTGGAAAACATGAGTTTATTCGCATTATTGAAAAATCTAACCTGACCAGCTCAAGTGTTTTATTATCACTAACCTTGAACACAGAGTTACTTGTTCAAATGCTTTATTACAAATTATCTTCAAGCAAGCTCTCCCTTGTAGATGACATCATCTAGCTGCAGAGATGTTAACTCTTTCTATTATAATATCTGCACTGAAAATCCAGGAAGTTCTTCACAGAGAAGACATAGCCTCTCTTAGGATTTTACAGAACCCCTGTTCAGATGCTCTTTCTCCCATGGAAGCACAAAGGGAAAACTAGATCATCCCATCTGGTTCCTATATTGCAGTCCCTTTCTCTGGAGTTTGTGTACAAATATTGCAAACATGCAGGAAGGTTGTCTTCGCATATCTATAAAGACGTTTATTTGAGCTAGACATGTACACAATCTATCCATTGTCTTATATTGGTGCTGACCAGCTGCTTTGTTAGTTTGCTGTCATTTCTATTTGTCTTCTTTAAAAGCCCAGACCTTGCTAGCTTCTCTTTGTCTCTGCGTGTCTCCCTCCCCAACCCAGCGGATGTACTTCATGCATCGCAAACCAGCTTGCAATGAAGCATCAATTTTAGTCCAGTTTGGAACTTTATATCCCGATTTAATCCAGATGCAAATGTTCTGAAAGCAGATTTTGCTCTTGAGGCACAATGATTTATTGTTCCTTGATCTGCAGGCTTGATTGATCAGTGTGATGGAAGCCTGAATGTTAGTGAATGAAAGTAAGCCTATGTACTGTCCACTTATTTATTTACTTTTCTTCTACATGATCATTTTGCAAGTGCTAGATTAATAACTATGGATGATATTGTAAGACTTTCAGTTAGCCATGTCTGACTTTTCCTTTCCCCACTCAGAAAAAGTTGATTTACTGATCACTGTAGCCAAGCATGTGAGTGCTTTTAGAAATAATTCGAAGTGAATAAAAACAATTCAGAGTTTTATTAACATCAAAAAGTTAAAGTCAAGATGTTACCACACATAACTAGAAATACTGGAGTAAGCAAAACTGCAACCATATTAAAGAGGCATATCTTCATTTTCAGACTGTTTACATATTACAATATTCACTGTATAAATGCTTTTCATCCTGTGAATATTTCCATCAAAAGATTTAAAATAATAATGTATTATGTATAGTATAAAAGATCTTTTATTATAGTGAACTCTACTATACCACATCAAGGTATGTTACAGATATATAAATCTGAAAAAATAGAACCCTTGCAGCAGAATGTATAAAGAGATAAAAATGTCAGCCTATAAAATAATTTCTTCCCATAGGAATAAGTTTCAACATATATGAAATAAACAAATCCAGATTCTTTTTTTGTAGTGATTATTGAAGTAACTCAAGAGAAATAAAATTCAGATACAGAGATTAAAAATATATATTCTAGTGATAACATCTTTATAAATCTCAGTATATCTGAATATTTCTTTTCATTCTTAACAGTGGAGAGAAATGGTTTGTAATATCGATAAACCACTATGCTAAATATGAAAACTCAACACTGCTTTTTCTCCTCTATTCCTCTAAGACACCTTTTATTTACATCTTCATCTATATCATTCTTTTGCATGCAAATCTATGTATTTCTATACATAAGCCATTAAAAAGAATGAAATACATACATATCCTGATGATCTAACACCCATCCTAAGCTATCCCCATCTTGTGTCACTGCCTAAGTCATGCAAATTACACCAAAGCTGCCAGTTGACTAAGATTAATGACACTGCGCCAGCTTCTTTGTTTCTCTCTGCGGCCATTTAGTGTGAAATACTATCCAAAAACATTATCTATCCTCTATTAATCCCACAAATTTGTTCACACCATGCACATTGTTTAGGGCAATTTACAACAGGAACTTACTGAGCACAATTGCATTTAATTACTTGGGTTCTAATTACATTCATTAAAGGCTAATAAAATAAATGAAACAGCTTTAAAAGCTTCTGCAAAACACATGGGTCTTGTCTCCCTCATGAAACATACAGTAGATGTTTGATGTGAAACATACACATGTGTCTCTTTAAGCATGTGGACTGCTAGAATGAAGATATAGATAAATCAGTATGCATACAAACCCCTAATATCCCAGTATTTATGTATATTATCAGCTGTAATTATTGCTGGAATCTTGGGATATTTATTATTAAAATTTTGTGACAGATCAAAATACAGAAATATAAGTTTAATCATTGAAAAACTGATTATTATATTTCACCCTGTGCTAGAGCTCTCCAGTTTGTTTCTTTTATGTACATGGCAAAATAATTCTATCAATTATATTTTTTAAAAAAAATCTTCAAAATCCTGCATGCTGTTGGTTGGAATTATAGCTTTAATATTACATTGTCAATTTCACTGACACTTTGCCTGACCATTTTTCTTTCCCAGTGTTGGGAGTGTTGGGTTCAAGGTTATGGGAGGTTGAACTTACAATTATTTTTTGCAGAACAGGGAACATTCTCTATTTTGCACTCTATCTATCTATCTATCTATCTATCTATCTATCTATCTCTATCTATCTATCTATCTATCTATCTATCTATCTATCTATCTATCTATCTATCTATCTTTTGGCAAAATAACTTTATAAGAAAACAATCCATTTGTTTAATTTATAAACCATATCAATCTTCTTGGCAACTTTGAGCAACATAGAAAACATTAAAACAAAAAAAGAGGCATACTTATGCATGTGGAAACAACTTTGTAAAATAAATGTACTTAATTTTAACTTTTCATTTATTATAGCAAAAGCTTGTAGAAAAAGCATGAGTAACATGTATGGCTTGCTATGTGTGATGATAGAACTCTATTTCACTATATTTTCATCATTCATTTCCTAAAAAATGCTTTTATTAGGGTAGATCTATCCATGTGAACAATCTTTTTATATGACAATTTCCATACAATTTTCAGGCTTCTGCTTTGGAAATGTATTTATTTTCATATAGGCATTGATGAGAACAGAAAAGGAACAGAAAGTAAAAAAGCAAGAATTATAAAGCCTCCTTTACATCACTCCAAGGTATATGTACAGATGCTATTATAAGAGAAAAATTGTTGGCCTACATTTATTTGATTTGACAAAACACAAATCCAGTCTAAACACGCCCACAATAAAACAATGGTACCATAAATTATCTAATTCTTGGGTCCTAAATCTGTTAAAAGTACCCATAGTTCTAGTCGGCCAAATGAGGAAAGTAACTCCAAGTGTATCAGTTCATGAAAATAATATATTTCAAACTATGCAATAGAAAAAAAACTAAATGACCTCAAAACATAAATTGATTGAAACAAAATAGCGATGTGGGAACCATCTAAAAGAAATTAAGAAGGGAAAATTCTCTTTTCTGGAAATCAGTTCCATAAATAAAGAGGCACCACTAAAAATGCCTGTGTTCACATACACACACATACAATGGCAGAGAAGGAAATTATAGGAGGAGACTCTAATTACCTTACAGTAAAAACAAAACCAAACCAAAAGCAGTCTAACCTATTAAAAAGCTTCAGGGAGTGGGTGTACCTGTTGATGTGCAAAGATGTCTTCTGAAACAGACCCCAGAACTCTAACTGATTTATCTTAGCACAAATAATCCATTGGAACCAAGCTTGCAAATCAGAATTACATGCTCTTGAACACAAGCATTTCCCAGGTAACCAGCCTTTGTCTTTATTGATACTTTCATATAGCATTCAACATCAGCCTTAAGCTATGTATAGTGTATTACTTTGCTTATGACTTGGGCATGTACTATAAGGCATATCAATCTAATATTAAATAGAGTATATAGGATCATAGCTAGAGAGCCTATTTGGCATAGTGGTTAAAGCATCAGGTGAGAAAAAGGGAGACTGAGAAATTTAGTCCTACAAAGTCAAACAGGGGACTTTGAGCTAGTCCCTTTTTCTCAGACCTAGGAAAGAGGCAGTGGCAAAACATTCCCAAAATCTTGTCAAAAAAATTGCAGGAAAATTGCAGGGACTTGCTTGTTCAATCACCAAGAGTCAATGCTGGCTTGAAGGAACTAAAAAAGAAGAAGAAAAGATAATAGCTAAGTTGATTAAAGGCATATCTAGTTGCCACCAACTGCGATTGTCTAGATCAGGGGTAGTCAACCTTTTTATACCTACCGCCCACTTTTGTATCTCTGTTAGTAGTAAAATTTTCTCTAACCGCCCACTGGTTCCACAGTAATAGTGATTTATAAAGTAGGGGACAAAACCCCTACCACCCACCATGAAAGCTGGAACGCCCACTAGTGGGCAGTAGGGACCAGCTTGATTACCACTGGTCTAGATGCTGAATCCAAAGACATTAGTATCTTAGTAGTTTCAATTTACATGGTGGAGCACACTCTACTTGTAACCAGTTGGACAGTTGTTCCAAATTTATGTTGAGTACAATAGATAGGTTTTGATTTTTTCCCCAAGCCAGGCTGACTAGATCACAACCGTTGAAACTGGATTAGAGACAAAGCATTGTTAGAGGAATGTCAAGTTGTCTGGACTCAGATAAAAAAGGGAAAGGTTTCCCTAACAGTTGTGTATAAAAACTAGGGAATGGTGCCCATCTCTGTTTCTCAGCCAAGGGAGCCAACACTGTCCATGGACAATTTCCATGATGAAAGGCGCATGGAACACTGTTACCTTTCCATGAAGTGGTACCTATTAATCTACTTACATTTGCATGCTTTGGAACTGATAGGTGAGCAGGAGCTGGGGCAAGTAACGGTAGCTCACCCCGTCTCAAACCCAGGCTGCCAGCTGTCCAGCTGCAACTTCAATTTTAACCACTAAGCTATCGATCCCCATGGACTCAGATACACAAAGCTTTTTTTCACTCTGGTAAATCTACCCAAAGTCCACAGGAAGAACCATACAGGAGTAATCAGACTGTTTCAACATCAAAGTTTACTACTGATTTTTGTATAATAGAGGTAGAAAGAACATTATATAATATACTGGTATATTGTGTGAATTACTTTAGATGAAAGTAAAATATTAAACTTTTTAACTGCTTAAATCAGATATCTCAATTGGAACAAATTGTATGTAAACATGAATTAGAAATTCCAGCAAAAATTAATCCAGATTAATTAATCCAATATTAAATTTTTTTAGCTTAGATTTTTAGTTAATAGACAATTAACTTATTTGAATTTGTATATAGAGAAACCACAATTGTAGAATATAGAATAGTGCACAAAAAAAGAAAAGAACAATTAAAGAATACATTAATAAATTTGAGGGGAGAAAAAAGCCAAAACTCTTTTTAAAGCTATATATTGAAAATCATTCTAGACTTGCATCATCTGATAAGGCAATTAGGGTCAAATACAATAGGGATCAGAGAGTTAAAACATTAAACATTTCAATTGATTAGATTTGTAGTCTAGCTCAGAGAGGCAATTCCTCAGGAATTCAGGAGTTTCAGTTATTTTATTCACTAGTCAATACTCCATCAACATTAATACATTTATTAAGATTCCAGATCCATATTGTTCTAACCCCAGAATATATTTATCCAGATACAAAAAAATCAGATAAAAACAATAAACAAAATGTATAATCTGATACATGGTAACTTTTTGCTTAGGAAAACAAATATCAGAACAACTGTCAATCTGAATGATAAAACTTTGTATCATGCTGAGTTTCAAAATATTTATATTCCACAACAAAGCTTTATATGTCTCAGAAAGAAAGAATAATTTATATTTGGCAATTAATAAGAATATATATTCTTGTTAATTGACAGGCAGGATTGTTGACAGAACTATGACACAAATCTCTAGTTCTAAGAGAAGACAATTAGAAAGAAAAACTGAAGGAATCACTTCAGTGTTATTAAACAGTTTTGCAAATATTATTACTCCATCTATTGCACATCTTATATCTACGATCTATAATCTATCTGCCAAAAAAGCTGATTAGGTTTTAATATCATAATTGCTGGAAGCAAAAATATAATTTTATACAGCTCAAAACTTGCTGGATACCTTTGATGTATTTTCCAATTGCCTATAATTAACAATCACAGTTAAAAACTGATGACTTCCTATGCTACATGCAGTGCAAACAGAATATCTCCTTTTAATGATCCTGCTCAACATTACTTTTGCCTAGTCCTGAAATAAAGAATGCTGTGAAGGCATCTAAGGTAATATTTGGATCATGCTTATTTCTAAGTAGAAACAATCTAGCATGTTGCTTGACTACTTCTTATTTTTCCAAGGTTTTACAGGAGAAACATTTGATTTGTTTTTAAATGTTTAATTTGTTTTTGTGTTTTACTGCAGGTTTGAAAGGAAACTACAGCCACCTATCTCCACAACCCCCATCTCAAACACACCCAGAACAGCCAAGCCTCCTACAACTGACCCCAACCCATTGGGTTCACAACCTCTGGTGATCACAGAAAAAGAAGTGCAAGATCTATTTCACAGACAAAAGCCAGGAAAAGCACCAGGGCCAGACAAGATAACTCCTTCTTGCTTAAAAGTCAGTGCTGACCAATTGGCCCCCATCTTCACCTGAATCTTCAATAAATCACTAGAGTTGTGCTATGTTTCTTCTTGTTTCAAATGCTCTACTATCATCCCAGTGCCAAAGAAGCCCTCAATCAGGGAACTGAATGACTACAGACCAGTTGCTCTAACATCTGTAGTTATGAAAACATTTGAAAGGCTAACGCTGTCCCACCTGAAAACCTTCATGGATCTGCTGTTAGATCCCATGCAGTTTGCATACAAGATCAACAGATGATCCTGTTAATATGGCTCTGCACTATACATCCTGCAACACCTTGAATCTCCAAATACCTACGCAAGGGTCCTCTTTGTAGACTTCAGTTCAGCATTCAATACCATCATTCCAGGCATTCTTCTAACTAAACTAATCCAGATAGCGGTACCTGAACACACTTGTAAGTGGATCATAAGCTTCCTAACAGACAGGAAGCAGCAGCTGAAGCTAGGCAGAATCACATCTGATACCTATACAATTAGCACAGCCCCCCCGCCAAGGTCATGTGCTTTTTCCAATTCTCTTCTCCCTATATACCTGTATATATCCCTATATACCCTATATCCCTATATCCCTGGACGCCGTAAAAGAAAGAATATCCAACCTTGAAAAAAAAGACACAACGCAAAAACCTGAACATCCAATAGCTACAAACCCAACAACCACAATCCGATCCAAAACCCAATCCACAAATAAACACAACCCAGACAAATATTGATATCCCAATCCTCATCAGAGAAGCCGTTGAGCGTGAACGGAAACGTCCAAATGCCATCTTATTTGGTCTAGAGGACATCAATGTCAATGATGACATCACAACTGTCCGAAACATCATCAGAGATTATCAAGCATCAACCATCTCCGCTGATGAAATACTTGACATTTCCGCATCGACCGAGAGCTCAAAAATAGAGACGGCTCTGTGGCCCCACGCTTGTGCAGGGTCATTTGCAAAAATGAATCAAGCAAACGTAAATTCATTTATACTATAAACTCACTCGCCAAAACCAACACCAACCATAAGAACCTCCGTTGCCACCCTGACCTAACCATACAGCAACGTGCCCGCTCCCGTGCACTCCGCATTGAACTCAAAAACCGTCTAGACAATGGAGAGAAGGACCTGTACATTGACTACCATGCTGACTGTATCAAAAGTAAGCCACGCAACCCAATACTCAGCTTCTACCCTCAACCACAACCCTACCTCAACCGATCCACCATCACCCAAGACTAGGCACGCACGCCCCCAACTACCTCAATTCCAAATACTGCCGGCCTTAAATGCAAACTACTCAATGCAAGAAGCCTCGTGAATAAAATACCTGAATTTCTCATCCTCCTAAATATGGCTAACTTCGACATTATATTTGTCTGTGAAACATGGCTCAATGCATCTCTCCCCGACTCCATTACCACAGTAAGAGACTATCATGTTTACCGATCAGATCGTGAAAATCGTCGAGGAGGTGGTGTTCTATATTCTATAAAAATCCTTACATCTAAAAATATCCAAGTTACCCAGGAGCTTGCTCTTCCTGAGACCATCATCTGTGAACTATCCTTAAATATCACAATTCGATTCTTACTATGTTACAGAGCACCTGATTATGACATCGAACATGTAAACAAGCTAAATACATTACTAACATGGGCTGCATCCTGCCCATACCCTTTTATCTTTCTTGGTGATTTCAATCTACCTCATATTGACTGGACCCTAAATGATTGTACAACTGAAATCATACACACAACCTTCTACAATGCTATTACAAATCTGGGACTGGAACAACTAGTAACCAACAACACTAGACTAAACAACTGCCTCAATCTCATCTTCTGCAATAGTTTGAATTTAATTTACGGAATACAAACTAAAGAACCCTTTTCCAGCAGTGACCAAAATATGATTGACTTTTGTCTCAACATACGTCCACACAAAAATCACCACAATGATGTAATCCCCAATTGTAACTTCAAAAAAGGCAACTATGATCTTATAGACAACGATCTCTCATCCCTGGATTGGCAATCTCTATTCACTGGATGCAATACTGTTGAAGACCATTACAACATATTTTTACTTGAAGTCAAAAGAGTCATCAAACTATATGTACCAACAACAACTCCCAAAACAAAACAAAAAGCAGATTACCCATATCAATAAGGAAACTTCAATCCAAAAAGAGATCACTCTGGAGGAAAAACAAATCTGGTCACGTTGCCAATTTCAAAAACCGATACAAAAATTTATGCCACCAGATAAAGACCGAATGCACCAATTATCACATTAAACAAGAGGAAAACCTTCTAAGCACCAATTCCACCTGTGCTTTTTACAATTTTGTAAACAACAAACTAAAAGACTCAAGGTCCATCCCTCCCTTGATAGGACCTGATGGTAAAGACTGCAACGACGACACCATTAAAGCCAACATCTTTAACACATTCTTTGGCTCAGTATTTGTAAACAGCAATGGATCATGCCCAGTATTTCCTAGCCATACCACAGATAACAATAATGATCTAATACATATTGATTTCACAGAAGACAATGTTGAAAAATCACTACGCAATCTAAAACCATCTCTATCTATTGGACCGGATGGAATATGTGCCTACTTCTTAAGAAAGCTATCCACTGCCATAGCCAAACCTCTAAGCATAATCTTTGAAAAATCTTTCAGGACCAGCTCCTTGCCTAACCTATGGTCACAAGCCACAGTCATCCCCATCTTCAAAAAGGGCGACCCAAGCCTAGTTGAAAATTACAGGCCAATCTCCTTATGCTGCGTCACCTGTAAAGTCATGGAATCAATTATTAACCAATCCATCATCCTCCACTTAGAGACAAATAACCTACTCTCTAATAAACAATTTGGTTTCAGAAAAAAACTATCCTGTAATCTACAACTCTTACACTGCAAAAAACATATGGACGACACAACTCGACCAGGGCAAAGCAATAGACGCAATCTACATAGACTTCTGTGAAGCCTTTGATTCAGTGGTACACGACAAACTACTCCTAAAAATAAAATCCTATGGTATCTCTGGACAACTGAATAACTGGATAGAAGCATTCCTGTCAAACAGACAACAAATGGTCAAAATCGGAAGCGTCCTATCAAATCCAGTACCTGTCAATAGTGGTGTCCCCCAAGGCAGTGTTCTAGGACCAACTCTCTTCATACTCTACATAAACGACCTCTGTGATCATATTAAGAGCAATTGCGTTCTCTTCGCTGATGATGTAAAGCTGTTCAATACCACAGACAATACTGCTACCCTACAAAAAGATCTTGACTATGTATCAGAATGGTCAAACAAATGGCAACTTCAAATCTCAACAAATAAATGCTCTGTCTTACATATTGGCAAAAAAAATCAGAAAATCAAATACAAGCTGAATAGTCAAGAACTTGTTGATGACCCAAGCTCTGTAAAGGACCTTGGAATACTCACCTCTAATGATCTAAGTGCTAGAGCCCACTGCAACTACATAGCCAAAAAGGCATTAAGAGTTGTTAACCTAATCCTATGTAGCTTTTTCTCTGGTAATATCACACTACTAACCAGAGCATACAAAACATTTGCTAGACCAATACTCGAATACAGTTCATCAGTCTGGAACCCACATTACGTATCTGATATTAGCACAATTGAGAAAGTCCAGAAATATTTCACAAGAAGAGTTCTCCACTCCTCTACTCATTGTAGAATACCTTATGCCACCAGACTTGAAATTCTAGAACTAGAAAACCTTGAATTACGCCGTCTTCGGTCTGACTTAAGCATGGTATATAAAATCATACATTGCAATGTCCTACCTGTCAGTGAATACTTCAGCTTCAACCATAACAACACAAGAGCACACAATAGATACAAACTCAAAGTAAACCGCACCAAACTTGATTGCAGGAAATACGACTTCAGCAATAGAGTGGTCAATGTCTGGAATACTCTACCCGACTCTGTAGTTTCTTCCCCAAACCCCAAAAACTTTAACCTTGGACTGTCTACTATTGACCTCACCCCTTTCCTAAGAGGTCTGTAGGGGGCGTGCATAAGCGCACCAACGTGCCTACCGTCCCTGTCCTATTGTTTCTCTTATTCTTCTTTTATTTTTCTTATATGTACCCATTTCATGTATTCATAACTATGTATACACTTATACTTATTATCTTGTAAACAATTGGCAAATCAAATAAATAAATAAATAAATATACCAATGACTGCATCTCAAACAATCCATCTATTAAAATACTGAAGTTTGCAGATGATACAACAGTGATTGGTCTCATTCGAGACAACGACAAACCTGCATACAGACAGAAGGTTGTACAACTTGCCTCATGGTGTAACAGGAACAATCTGGAACTGAACACATTCAAAACCATAAAAATGGGGGTAGACTTTAGGAGAAACCCTCCCATACTACCACCTCTTACAATACTAGACAACACAGTATCAACAGTAGAGACCTTCAAATTTCTAGGTTCTATCATATCACATGATCTAAAATGGACACCTAACATCAAAAATGTCATCCATAAAGCACAACAAAGAATGTTCTTTCTGCACCAATTCAGAAAGCTCAAACTACCCAAGGAGCTGCTGATACAGTTCTATAGAGGAATGATTGAGTCTGTCATCTGCACCTCTATAACTGTCTGGTTTGGTTCTGTAACCTAACAAGACAGACACAGACTCCAGAGAGTAATTAGGACTGCAGAAAAAACAATTACTACTAACCTGCCTTCCATTGAGGACCTGTATACTGCATGAGTCAAAAAGAGGGTCGTGAAAATATTTACAGACCGGACATAAACTGTTTCAACTCCTTCCCTCAAAATGACGCTATAGAGCACTGCATACCAGAACAACTAGACACAAAAACAGTTTTTTCGCCCGAATGCCATCACTCTGCTAAACAAATAATTCCCTCAACACTGTCCAACTATTTACAAAGTCTGCACTATTATTACTATTAACCTTCTCATCACTCCTTATCACCCATCCCCTCCCATTGTGACTGTATGACTATAACTTTGTCGCTTGTATCCTTATGATTTATATTGACTGTTTCCTAATATAATTTGATTGCTTATTGTACCCTCTGACTATTATTAAGTGTTGTACCTGATGATTCTTGACTCTTGACGAATGTATCTTTTCTTTTATGTACACTGAGAACATTTGCATCAAGACAAATTCCTTGTGTGTCTAATCATAAATAAAGAATTCTATTCTATTGATTCGATTTAATCAAGAGTAGAGCTGGAAGGGACCTTGGAGGTCTTCTAGTCCAATCCCCTGCTCAAGCAGGAGCCCCTGTACCATTTCCATGAAGTGGCTGTCCAATGTTTTCTTAAAGACCTCAGTGATGACCTATCTATAACTTCTGAAGGCAAGCTGTTCCACTAGTGAATTTTCTGTTAGGAAGTTTTGTCTTAATTCCAGGTTGCTTCTCTCCTTGGTTAGTTTCCGTCCATTGTTGCTTCTCTTGCCTTCTGGTGCTTTGAAAAATAAGTTGACCCTTTGTCTTTCTGCCAGCTCCTCAAATACTGGAATATCATCCTAGTCCTTCTTTTCTGTCGACTAGCCATACCCAATTCCTGCCATTGCTCTTCATATGTTTCAGTCTTCAGCTCTTAATCATCTTAGTTGCTCTTCTCTGCCCTTTTTCCAAAGTCTCAACATCTTTTTTTAATGGGATGACCAAAATTGGATATAGTATTCCAGATGAGGTATTACTAAGGTTTCCTGTGTCAGAAGCTATAATTTATAAGTATGAAAATGTTTTTTTAACCCCTTTTTAGAAAAAAAAACATTTAAAAAAACATTTTAAAAAACATTTTTAGAGCAAAAATTGGGATCAGGCACTCTCTCTCCCTCTCTATCAGTCTATCTTTTCTAATTGGGGGCAGGGCAGGAAAGGGAAAATGAAGAGGGAATTGCCTTTGGGTACTGACGAAATATCATCAATCAATCATCAGCAACGTAGTAAAAAACCCAAGCAAATGTGAAATTAAAACAATAAAGGATATAATGGTTAGGAAAACTGTACTACAAGAAGAAATATTTCAGTTCACTACATCAAGCCTATCCTTTTCATAAACTGGTGCTTAACACCTTGGTCATTCTATCTTCCAATGAATGAAGAAGATCCTTATAAATAAATATTTCTTACAGGTACAAGTGTCCCAAGTCATATCGATTTAACGGTTAAAACTAGAACCTTGAATTGGATCTAGTTACCTATTGGTTGCCAATCTCCCAAGCACAAATGCTACAATAGTATTTAACCCAATTCTTCTTAAAGGCATTTTGAACCAACTGAGTTTCGGAGATGTTTTCAAGAGCAGCCTGATGTAGAATATGCTTTAAGACTTCCTATTCATGACCTTTTCCTGCTGCTCAACCAGGATTTACAGATTTGCTCCTTCAAGGGAAATCTGACCCCATCCAGAAGGAATTTTGCAATAACATTTTGAGCCCACATTTTTAGCAAAAGGTTAGAAAGAAAAAAAATAAGAAAGCCAGGTCTGAGAAAAAACTGGTTTTTTCTTATAGACTATTCCTATAAATAGTGCCAGGTTAATAGACCAGAATATATATTGGAATAACCAATTTGTGTGGTGAAAATTATATTAATGTAATGGCGTTTTCTTGTTAAAGTTAGTAAATGAGAACTGATTTTTGAAAGTTACTATTTCCTTCATTTCTTCCTAACTCTAACTTGCAACAGTTAGTAAGACAGAACACTGTAAATAGGAGATACACAAAGAGAAAATACATATTAGTATAATGTTTTAGGAGGGTTTTTTGGGGGTCAACTTGCAAGTGATAAATTCATTCAGATTAATCTTTTATCATGTTAGTTTAATAGCAGTCAACTATACCAATGAATATGCATATTCAAGATGCCATAGTGATCTGGCCTTAATTTGTATCCAATTTTAAGGTTAATGGAAACATGTGAACACATCATTGCCTTCTCCACTAAATCCCAATTGTTAACAAAAATTCAGCATATCTAACAGATAGATTCTTATACCATGGGGTCACTTTTCTGCTCTGGGGGCAATTCTGAGATTATGTTTGTGAGAACATTGTCAGATAAAAGTTATTGCAGGTAGTTTCTGTTCATTCTGTTGCACTAGATACTGACATCTTTGATTTTCTTAAAAAACTTATACTATGGGTGCTTCTGTACATACTTGAGCAATGATGCAAAGAACACATCATGAAACTTTCCTTGCTGACAAAAGTATAATCAATGCAGCCCACAAGTTATGTTTTCTTCCATGTCACTGAAATGAAAATTGACCGGATGTGTAGCATCTTGGTGTCATGTACACTAGAGAATCACACCTTTCATGAATACATGCACTCACTCACTTCAATAATCCTTCTATATTATTTTGAATTATTTTAGCTACTTGTCTGAGAAGAGATGCTAAACAATTTTTTCTTGAGAATATGACAGTAACTAGCACTCTATGCTGTTTTATAAACCAAATAATAAATGTTGCTTTCATATATAAAAAATTATCCAGCTTGATAAATTAGCACAGAATCTCACCAGTATGGTTTTATTGGATTTGAAAATGAGTTCCAGAGGTTGACAATGGATTAAAGTAGATGCATTCCTTTATTTCAACTGATTTTTTAAAAATTGGACATAAATATTGCTCATAAGTGCATATTACAAATGTCAAACATGTTTTGCATATTTTAAAAGGACCGCAAGAAGTAGGAATCAGGTAAAAGAAAGATGGTTCAGATAAAGAATTGCTTAGCCATAAAATCAGATGAAACACAATGTCTCAACCTCATTTTCCTGAATTGCAGGAAGTCCACTGAGGCTTTTGCAAGATATTCTTCCAATGTGAACATTCTGGATTCTATAAATAAATTTGTTTGAAAAACAATGTAAGTAATTGAAAGCAATTCACATACAATTTCTACATACAGTTTACTAGTGAACTACCTGAGCAATTTAGCTTATTGCCTCTATAACTGACAACTTACTCTTGGCAATTGTTCTTTTTATTTTTTGCTTCTATTGATTCCAGGAACTAAAGAGATGTTAAGACTTTGTCTGCATTTGATTTCATAAATAACATTTATTCAAAAGCATTATAAGAATATCTATACTTTTCCAAACATATTATGCAAGTCTGGTACTCAGTGATGCTGCCAGGTTTGAAGGATCACAGGAAAATTGTCTTCCATCTTTATTATACCAGTAGTGTTGTTGTATTTGCTTTGTTTTCTTTCTCCTTCTTGATATATTCTGATTACTAATTCCAACAAAAGATCAAATCCTTTTGATTACCAGACTGATTCGACCAAGAATATTTTGAAGTTTAGATACATCTAAAATACAAAGCTTCCTTCCCTAATTTGTTTTCTTCTCCTTTTTTCATGAAGAAACTGACGGTGGTAATAGTTCGAGAAACCAGACAGTACCACAGATATCGATTTTGTTATGAAAGTTGTTAAAATGTTAAAACCCACTAACATTGTGGATTTCTGTTCAATTAAGTAGCCTACCTTCATTAACAACTAAAAACAACACACAAAACTGTAGTATACTTGCAGTACAATCACGTCTTATATTAAGCCTACCAATTCATGTTTTTGAGTCTCCTCCTCAATGTTATTATAGTTGTTTTTAAGAGGTTAAGTGAAACTATGACATAGCTTTTGCTGTAGATAAGAGCAAAAATAATTGTTCAAATCTGTTTTGTGAGAGTGGGACAGTGAAAAGTAAAAAAGGCACAGACTCATTTATTCATGTTCAAATACTTAACATTTAACTTGGTGAGCAATTTCCATTACAAAATATTTCAAGTAGTCCCTTGAATTAGGAAATCTCTGAATCAGCAATTGAAAACACTTGAATGAGATTCTGAAACACCATGAAAAAGCAACTAAAACTTCACCTTACAGTGAAAGAAGCTGAAAACTTAGTTCAGATTGATCTCAGACAACTGCACAGCTGGAAAAAAAACTTCAAAAAAATATAAGCTAAACATTCTGTTTGATGGTACAATATGGTGCTCTGGAGAGCTGGAGAAAAGTTGTTCACATAGAACTCATTTTTTATTCCCAATAAACTGACAAATTGGATGGGCTCACGTGAGAACATTTTGGCAGGTATATTCAAAGGAATGTCATTATAACATTGTGGTAAAACCAGAAGAATCCTTATGGCCAATAAAGTACTGTATTAGTAAATAACTTGAAAAACATGTTATTGGACCTAGATTGAACTTCCAATGCAAATCATTTATGATGGCAGTCATGAAGATGAAAAGAATATTTCTATATACTATAAAGGAAATTTTCCTGGGATTCAGGACAGTTCACAAATCATACACAGGAAAGTTTTTTTTAAATAGAAGCACTAAGTGAAAGTAACACCAATATAACATAGCCAAGGTAATAATGGAAAATATCAACATAAAGAAACATAACTAAAGTATATAGGAATTATGACTTTTCAACTGTCACATTTCTTATCTACTTTTTGGAGATCACTTTGCAGCCTGCTAGAGTCAACTGTATTGTTAAAGAAATCTAATATTTTGGATTTATTTCAGCACATCTTTATCTTTTTTATGTCTTTGTTCCATGGTGGCATATATTAAAAGACAATGCATCTAGTTTCATTGCGAAACCATTGAACAAAGCTGCTCAGAAATTTGTGAGGCTTGATATAAACAAAATTAGTTTAAAATGTTCTGATAAAAGTAGCAGTTAAGATGAAGACATTTGTCCTAAAGCAGGGTACCTTGCAGCCTAATTAATGGATCAGATTCTTGATATGAACCATTATATGATACAATACATTGTTCTATTTAAATATCATAAATATAGCCATACCAGAGCTTGAAAGGAGTAAATAAAGATTGAGAAGTAAACTAGCCCAAAGTAAAAAAAGATGTACACTTTCGTTATCATTCATACCAATAGAAGAACTGTTGATGTCCTAGTGTTTTATTAGTATGTACAGTAGATATATTTGTATGACTTGAAAAAAGCTACCAAAGATACTCCTAATTTAAAAAGAGTTGGCAATATTCTGAACAGCAGAATGTCTCTTATAAAACAGTAGAACTACATTGCCTCAAAATAATAATGTTTGAATGATTTTTGTGAAGAAATTAAACTAGAATTTGAAAAAGCAGCATACTTTAAAGGAATGAATCGGGTTTTAATACTGTAGACTATACTTATATAAAATACAATATAGTAGGGGGAAATGAAAGATAGTTACACACATTTGCCTGATCCTAGACAACTAAATATCACATTGAATTATTACAAATGTTATGTCCATTTTGCAATTCAGTTAGTTCAGCAAAACTAAGCCTTTGAGAACTGCTTGGCACCCCTTTGAACTAGATGGCTGAAATGCACACAGTTGTCCATCACTATGTCTAACCTTGATCATATACATGAATAATAAGCAAGGCACACTTCCCATTATATTGACCTTCAAACTGAGAGTTTGTACATCATCTTGAGGAAAAAAAAACTAGTATCCTATATCCTTTTCTTTGTAACTGCTATTCAAAGCTATGCTGCTAGTACATTATTTTATCCCCACCCCCCTATATTGGTACATTTAAGTAATAAATTAAATTTTTAATAAAATAGTTTTAAAAGTAGGATACATTGTCTTCCAAAGAAGTTTCATAACAGATAGTAAAATAATCATAGAAAATCAACATCAAAATATTAAAACATCATAAAATTAAAAAAATAACAAAAAACATTAAAGTCATTGCATTAAAAAATTAAAACAACAGGGAAATAGTAGAATAGGAAAAAAACTGAGAGTACGACAAAAACAGTATATTCTGAATCAGAGATATCTGCCAATTCATACTTCCTACTGCAACAGGACAATGACTTTTTTATCAATATACGGTAGATATCATTGTGCCTTTGAAAAGACAAAATTGTCTTTCTTAAAGTTGAAAGTTATAAACTGGAAATGAACTGAAGGTTGTAAACATTGGATTGCCCTAATTGTCCACATATGGGAAATACAGATAAAAACACTTTTCTTTTCAACTACAGGATTTTATTTAACAGCTCTCAAGTAGTTGCCTTAAATTAGGATAATCCAGTATGTTAACACAATGTTAATTCTAAACTGCTCAGAAACGGTCCCAAGTATTACCTTATTTGCATCTTTAAGAGAAACAAGAACCTGCAATGATGTAAGGCAACCTTCATATCCACTTTTTCTGCATCCCAAACACCCATTTGTACTCATTGTTCTTATATATGGTTTTTATTCTATATTTCCATATTACTATTTGAAATAATTTCAAAATTTACCTTCATGATAAGATATAGAAAAGGTAAAAAATCAACAGTGTTGGTGAACTGTTTTAAATATATTATGTCTTACATTGTTTAACTGAATAGAATAATTGTATTTATTAGGTTTTTTTTTAAATCTAGCCTTTATTACTTTATAAGTAAGTCAAGACAATGAACATACATACATACATACATGTGAGGTGAGTTAGGCTGAGAATGCGCCCAAGCTCACCCAACTGACTTTCATCCTAAGGAAGAAGTGAAATTCACAGTCTGATGGATTAATTGCTAGACTAACTTGGGTATCCGGTTGCTAGGAGAGTCACTGAGATGGACCAATTTCCTAAGGTAAATTGGGATACTGCTACTCCCTAGTCATTCCTCTACCTGAAGTGCTTGCCATGGCCCACCCTATGCATCTATGTACTCAGCACCCTCGCCATGTTGGACAGTGTTCTTAGTGTGACAAAATATAGTTATTGACTGCAAAAACATCACTTGGAAGGTAACATGTGACCCACAGGCTACACACTGCCGACTTCTATTCCAGATTATGATTCATTTGAAATAAACCATTAAACTGAATCCAGGGAAGTAATTTTTTTTTGTTTCATTTTGTCCTTTTGTTAAAAATATTATTTTTTTAAAGAAAAATTACTAATTCTATGCCTAAGTGAACAGTTCAATTATTTAAATATTAGAGCCATACACACTTCAAAAACAATGTGAATAACATACTTTAGGTTTCAAAATAATGCAAGAATTTTCTATTACTCAAAGAGCAGCCTTTCTTTTTTTCAAGTTTCATTCTAGTCTTATAAAAGATCCGAATGCTTTCAGAGTTGTATTAACTGCTAAAGTATTAGGAATGATATTTTTTTTCATGCTTCATACTTGAAAAAAGAAGGGCTGCTTTAAGGAACAGCAACAAAATGTTTAACTTGCATTACAAGCCAAAAGCCTAATAAAAAGAACCAGTAAGTTTTTTAAATAAGCCAAGTTTTAAAAGCAGTAATTTACAGACTGAATTGCTTACATAATACAACATCTATGTACAACCCAATGAACTTGATACAACCTGCATAATCATAGACTGCAGAATCCAGAGGAAAATTTATTATTGGTATATAGTAATTTCTTTTATCTCTGGATTGTTTTCTACATTTCTAAAAACATAAAACATTTTAATATTTGACACAAAAGGACAGTATATTCTTCCTATAAGAAAATAGATGATGCCTTCTGCTGCATCTGAGGCAGTAAGTTAGTTAGGGAATATATGGTAGAAAGGACAAACTAGGACTCCCAGGCAGAACAGACAACTGCTGTTGCTGCTTTGCAGCATTTTTTCATGACACTATTACTTTGCTAAGGTTGAGGGATAGTGTTCTGACTTCTAGATCTTTGCTCCTGATAGCAATAGCACTTGGACTTATTGCTCCATAGTACTTTACAGCACTTTCTGAGTGGTTTACAGTATAAGCATACTGCCTCCAACAATTTGGGTCCTTATTTTATTGTCCTTAAGAAGATTGGAAAGCCCCGTCAGGACTGAACTCCAGACTGTGGGCAAAATTAGCCCGGATAACTGCATTCTAACCACTGTACTACCAGGGCTCCTATGCACCATCAGGGCTCCTATAAAAATATATTGTACACAATTATCACACATAAATATCTGTACTAAATTCTAGACAAATAAAAGGGAAAAATAAAGTGAACAGCTCTTATGTATTAGTAAATATTGTGAGGGAAAAGCCAAATGGAAGTTTGTACCTAATTCTACTTAATCATATCAATCACATTTATGACTTCTCATGAATAACTTCTTTGAAAATGTGCTGGCTGCAGAGAAAGGAGGATTATTGAAAGAGCTACGTTTATTTACCACAACAGTGGAGGTTCCAATCCAACTATAACCTCAGTCTTAACATTAAATTATTCTAAATTTATTTCATAGCTAGAGCTATTGAGTATAGTGACTGGCAAATGTTCTTTCTTTTTGCAAATTCTCAGTTCTCCTTAAATGTTGTTGAAAGCAGAAGGCTGTAAATATAGCAAGCAACAAAGCAGAAAGCATTAACAAAGCTTACATAAAACCATCTTAATGAACACGCACAATCTATCAACCAATACTGACTATAAGCAAGAGGGTAATAAGCATAGTCTGAAAGATTTTGAAGATCATGCAAAACAAAATCTTTACTGGAAATTCTTCTGAGAAGACCTTAATAAATAAAGTTTGGTCTTTTTGTTTGGCAATTTTGCATACATCTTTTCCCATATTCCAGCTTTATATAGAATATACAGAAACATTTTTGAAACAGAAGTTGATGGGTGTGTGTGTGTGTGTGGAATCCCACAACTTAAAGTCAACAACATTAGCTAGTTAATAAAAGAGAAAGAGAAATAACTTTTGATGGAAATTATCCCACAATGTCCTTTTTTTCTTTTAAATAAGACTTTATTTTTTTTAAAGGAAGGAAGAAGCAGGTAATTATTAAGAAACCTCTATTTCAGGAAAAAGTGGTAATACCAAGCTTTGGCAAGAAAAGGGGAAATTAGCTTTTCTGTAGCCAAAGAAAAGTATAACCCTGTGGGTTTTTAATGGACATTGTACCAAAAAGTACCAGAAGTACCGTTGTACTTCTCTCATCAACTGTATTAAAGAATGAAGATATTACTTTTCAGATAAAAAGAATATAAAATATCTTTGCCTATACTCTTTCATTTTTAACAAAGCTTTTTTGTAGTTTTGAATGTGTCTGTCTTGAAGGTTAAATATATTATATCAGCATATTGTAAATGAAAGATCATGTGGGTTAAAAAGAGAAAAAAAGGATAAAAAGATATACATGATAACCATTCTTTCCATTGTTGCACTAAATCACTTCTAATAAAACAATGAAAAGCAACTGAAAAGGAGATTTTAATTCTCAGAACAAAACTCAATAGTCAGATTGGACAGGGTTCTATTTATTTTTTCTCCGGAATAATTTTGATCTGTCCAGCAAATAAAATAAGGTAAGCAAAATGGTAAAAAGGTCAAGACAACTGTTATGTGAGCAATATTTATAATGTATAAGAACGTTTAGCTTTTTAAATAAAGCTAACTAGGGAAGGAAGATCAAGAATTCAATAATGGATAGGGATTAATGGAGTAGAGGGGAGCCTACATGGAGTTACCTTAGATGGAATTTTAAAAAATCACAATATATGTGATTTATAACACAAATGAATAAAATTGTTTCTTTCCAAACGATAGGCCAGTGGTAGTCAACCTGGTCCCTAACGCCCACTAGTGGGTGTTGTAGCTTTCATGGTGGGCGGTAAGGGTTTTGTCCCCAACATAATAAATAACCATTACTGTGGAACCGGTAGGCGGTTAGAGAAAATTTTACTACTAACAGAGATACAAAAGTGGGCGGTAGGTATAAAAAGGTTGACTACCCGTGCTATAGGCTATCAAAAGTCAAAACTTTAAAATAAAATTTGTGAGTAAAACTTACGATGCATCTAGAGGCAATAAGGTTATTTGCAGATGCAACAGAATTATATTGGGAATAGTTCTAGCTGTTTAACAAGAACTAGATAAAGAAATTACCCTTGTTAGTGTCCTGTCTGAGGAATACTTCACTGATGGTAAACACAGTCAACAAGCATTGAGATGCTTTGAAATAATTTTGTGGTCTTACCTTAGGACTGATTATTACAATATGCCTGTTCTTGTTTTAAAGCATTATTGCCTCCCACCCACCCCATTTCTGCATTCTGGAATCATCCAGTTTAGTATAGTCACAAAATGTGTATGTGACACACAACTCTAACCTTGTTCTCTAACAAAATATCAAATTAATACATAAATCACAATGCCCATGTTCAGTGTCTGAAAGGTGCCTGCTTGAAAGCAGTAACTAGTTGTATAATGGCTTATCAAAAAAGATAATACATTCTGAAACAGAAATTTAATCTATTTTGGATGGAATAATAATCTATTTGGATTATTGTGAATTTATTCTGGTGAATTACAGAGAATTGGTTTAGAGTGGTTTGTCAACTGCACACTATTTTTGGTAAGGTCAGTCCTGCTAAAAGCTATGTAGAATTATTTAAGTCAGCTATTCATATACAGGAGCCTCTGTGGTGCAGTTGTTAGAGTGCAGTATTGCAAGCTACTTCTTGCAGCCAGCTGCCTACAATTTGGCAGTTCAAATCCCACCAGGCTCAAGGTTGACTCAGCCTTCCATCCTTCCAAGGTGGGTAAAATGAGGACCCAAATTGTTGGGGGAAATATGCTGACTCTGTAAACCACTTAGAGAGGGCTGTAAAGCACTATAAAGCGGTATATAAGTCTAAGTGCTATTGCTATTGCTATTGAAAGATCTTCTCAAACGATTTTATCCAAGCAATGTATTTTGATGTAGAATTCATGAGAAACTCTCATGATGGTCTACTAATGATCTACTGATGATGTCAGGGGGACTGATTGTATATGGGTATAATATAGTCATCTGCAACAAAGACTTCATGTAAACGTAAACCTGGACTTCCAGGTTTTCGTATGTGAACAGGGCTATTAGGTTTAAAATATGATTGTGAGGATATCATTATAAATTGCTCCTATCACTACATTTTTGTCACATTGTTTACTTGTTTCTGTACACAGTTCAAAGGAATTGTGATTTTCTATCATGGTTTGGATCCAGAATAACCTTAGAGCTGCCTCTTTGTGCCACTCTAAAGAATCCTTATTCATGAATAGTGTCATGAATTTCATCATTTATGTCAAGAAATAGGATCATTTTAGAATCACAGCCAGCTATGCCTCTATTTTATTATATGCTGGTTAGTTAAATAGTGATAATACACATTGGCTTTTTTTGGTTATAAAAAAACTTCGTTAAAAAAGATAAAAAAAATTATGATTAAGATTTTATTGTTATCAGAAAAACAATATTCATCCTTTAATATTAGTAGATGAGAGGGGAAAAGTCCTTTTAGGTACAATATCCATCTACAACAAGGTTGTAATTTTCTTTGGCTACAGAAAAACTAATTTCCCCATTTCTTGCCAAAGTCTGAATGTGGTATGTTCCTGGAAGGAATGATTGGAGAAGAATGGGAGCGTACAGCAAGAGTTTCAAACTTGGCAAGTTTAAGACTTGTGGACTCCAACTCCCAGAATTCCTCTTCCAGTCATGTTAGCTCAGGAATTCTGGGAGTTGAGGTCCACAAGTCTTAAACTTGCCAAGTTTGAAGACCCTTGGTATATATTGTAAGCAGTGTCATTCAAAGAAGGAAGCTTATCCCAGGTAAAGTGAGCATACAAACGAGCAACCTCTTATGTTGTGTAGCAATGACATAGAAAGGTGTTGTGGAAGATAACTTTAGTGAAATTATTAATGATATAGCACTGGATGATGGCCCCTCAGGTTAGATGACACTAATCATCTACTGAAGAAGAGTTGAAAGTGTTTTGGAATGCTTACAAATGCTTATGATGTGGCTAGTTGCTAGTGATGACCTGAAAAAGAAAATCCAAAGCAACAAAAACAAAATTATAGTGGAAGTATGGCATATTATGGACTGGATTCTTCCAACCTAGCGATATTCTCATTGCTAACATGGTGTTCAAACAACCAAATCACTGGATGGAACACACAGAAATAAAATTAATTATATTATTGGTATAAAGAGGTATAGAAGCTCAGTTATAATAGCAAACATGTGGTCAGGGGCTAATAGTGTAACAGATTACAAACTGTACATATGCAAATTTTAAGTCAAACTGAAGTGGAGGAACAAAGCTGCTTTCCATGATATGATCCTGAGCATATATCCGACGATTTCAAGTATGACCTCAATTGAGCCCAATATTTTTGTTCTAAGCGAGAGAATTTAGTGAATTTTGCCCCATTTTACAACATTTTTTTGTAACAGTTGTTAAATAAATCCCTGCAATTGTTAAGTTAGTAAGGCGATTGTTAAGTGAACTGGCTTCTCTATTGACTTTGCTTGTCAGAAGGTTGCAAAAGATAATCATAACTCTGGAACATTGCGACTGTCATAAATATGAATTAGTGGCCAAGCACCTGAATTTTGATCACGTGGCCATGGGGATTGTAAGTGTGAAAAAAGATCCTAACTCACTTTTTTTCAATCCTGTCGTAACTTCAAATAGTTACTAAATGAACTGTTGAAAGTCAAGGACTACCTGTAGTTATTTTTGTCTATACTTACAAATATGATAATTATGCAGGCAATGTTTTTTCGGTGACACTCTATAGAAGGGAAAATCACGGAGAAAATAACATTCCAGAATTTTTACTTAGCTCAAATGATCATTTCAGACATGTTATAGGAAGATCCAGTTTCCTTAATGCTGGGAATAGTGAAAACAAAAAAACAAAAACAAAAAAAAAAAAAAACGACCAGCAGCAAGATGCAGACTCAATTACTCAATTACAGTAAAACAGGTGCACTGTTGAAAGAACTTGAAGGGACAAGCTGGGGACAGATCATCCTAGAGATGATCTATGTAGTCACTAAGAGTCAAAATCAACTTTATAGCACATGATCTATCACTTTATAATAAGTATGGTTCTCCACAAAATATAACTATGTTTTTTTTAAACTACTTTATAGTTGAACCTTCAGACCTTTAAAAAATTCCTGTAAACATGTTCTCTCTTACCCCCACAGCTTCACTACAGATTAACACAAATTAATCTCTGGAATACATTGAGTGCATTATGGTGTATGTTTGCTATCCCTATCACAGTTATTATTTGTTTCTTTTAGGTACTATACTGTTTTCTAATTTATATTGTTGTGAGCTGCTTAGAGATGCTTAACATGGGGATATAAATCTTTTAAATAAATTACCCTCCAGAACTGGCTTAATTTATATATCAAAATTACATTGAGAAAAAAAACTTCAGCATTTGTCTTCATTATAATCTGAAAACTGTAAGTCACAAATCAAATTCTTGCAATGTCTGCTCCAATAAACTATTTCTGGATGAGGCTGGTTTGCCCCAAACCAGGCTCCCTTGTAGTGCATCATTACGCTGCCCCTTCAGTTTCTTTTGAATTACTCTTATCCACACATGATCGACCAATACACAAACCGATAACTGTGCTTAATTTCTGCTGCCTAAGGCGGCCAACCATAGCTCCTTCCTCATCATTCACTTGCAGTCTGTGCAACCAATATCCCCTCCTTTCAATCCTACCCAGGTCTCAAAAACTACACTCCCCCGAAGGATAGCATAAGTTCTGAACAAGCCGGCCGGCCACCGGTGTAAGGGGAAAAAAAGTCCAACTGTTCTTTTGCCTCTCTCTCCCTCCGAGCAGCCCCGGCGGCCTCGCAGCTTTCAACCCAGGAAGAAAAGGGCCGAGCCGGGCTCTACACGCAAGCGAGGGTGGAGCTCCGAGCGCAGCGCATGAGTGTTGGTCTTTTTGCAGTGGCGCGAAGCCGCGGAGACCGGGCAGGGGTTTCTTTGGGCTCCCGGGTTTCACCAAACCCTCCGCTTCCACTCGGCAGTGGCCGGAGCCGGGAAGCGTCCCCTTAAGCAAGGAAGCTCTTCCTTGCCCCAGCCGCTCCCTTGCGCTGTGCTGCAGCCTGCAGGGGTCACCTCCGTCTCCCGGGGAGGTTATGAAGCTCACTAAAGCCCAGTACGAAGAGGTGGTTCAGTTCCTGGCTCAGGTACCGCCTACCAGGCAGAGCCTGAGGAAACTGAAGGAGAAATTCCCCAGGTAAGTCTTCCCCGGGCAGCCGCCGCCGCCGCCGTATCCCCCTTCCCTCAAAAACCCTTCCCGCCGCCTGGTTCTTCCAGGGTAAATTCCGCCCCCTTTTTACGCGAAGGAAGTGAAGAAATCAGCTGTCGGAAGTAAACTGTTAACAAGTGGCGGGCCGCGGCTGCGGGGAGTCTTTTTGTAACCGGTGAGGAGACGGCTCTGCCGGCTTTGCGGTGTCATAAAAGACTCGCTCCCGTGTACTGTAATTTCGCTTCGCTGCGGCGGGTTTTGTATTGGATTTTAAAAAGGGAGTGGGAGATTAGAGGAACAGTAAAAAGAAATGCGACTCTGGCTTGCCTGCCAGGGAGCTCAAAATGAAAGTTACCCATGAGTAAAGATGCAAAATGCGGTGTGTCCTCTCTAGAATGGCCAACCCTCATGTAAATAAGCTGCTAGTCCTCAATAAATTATATCTGTTCTTCATTTCAGCCTAATATGGGATTGCAGCATACCAACTGCCATGTGAATCAAGTATACTTTTAAGATTAGTTGTAAATATCTTAATTCTTAAAAATGAAGATAGTGGGGAAGTATTTAGATACAGGGAGTCCTTGAATTATGTCCACAATTGAGGCCAACATTTCTGTTTGCTAAACAAGAAAAGATACTTGTTAAGTCATTTTATGACTTGTCTTTTGCCACAGTGGTTAAGCAAATCATTGTAATAACATGGTTCTAAGTAAAGATGGCTTCGCCATTGACTTTGCTTGTCAGGTCACAAAAAGTGATCATATGACCCCAGGACATTGCAATCATCCAAATTTTGATTACATTATCATGAGGATGCTGCAATGATCTTGTGTGAAAAACTCTTGTTACTTTTTTCAGTCCTGTTGTAACTTGGAATGGTCACTAAACAAATGGTTGTAAGTTGACTACCTGTATTATCCATATGCTTGACCTTTATAATTTAAACTTCTACCAAGTAAAGTAGAGCATATTTCTCTATTTTTCCCAATACCACAGATCTGATCCAGTTTGGAACTTCCTATGGCAACATATTACAAGAAAAAATAAGGCCAATTTTCTCTGTTAGCTTACCAGACAGATTGGTTAGGGTGGTTTGGATTATCAAGAAGGCTGCCTTAAATTCTTGAAGGAACAGTAGATTGAAATTTAAAAAAACTAAAACACCTATTAATATTTCTTACTATTGTAAAATTAATGTTCATACATTATATATTTATGTTGGCAAACATATTTAACACTAGCTCTTTTAGCATTTAACTCTTTAGCATCACTGAAAAGTCTTAATGGTACTTGTATTATTTCATTGCAATAAAACAACAAAAGCTATATGTAATGTAGCTGAATTAAGCCATTTAATTTTCTCATTCTAGAGGCCATTCTGTCAGGTAGGTTAAATAATCACTGAGATAGGAAGATACAAGTATTAGAGATACACACAGGGGTGGGATTCAAATTGTTTAACAACCGGTTCTGTGGCCGTGGCTTGGTGGTCATGTTATTGGCTGGGCGTGGCCAACTCAATATCACTCACATCGAGGCACGTATCTCCTCGCCTGGCCTCATGACTGTGGGGATGCTGCAACAGTCATAAGTGTGAAAAATGGTCATAAATCACTATTTTCAGTGCTATTGTAACTTTGAATGGTCACTCCACACAAGCAAAGTACCAGCAAAGGAGGGGAAAAAAACTCCAGAGAAGTTCCTGAGAAATGAAGTCTAGTCCTGCCAAGAACATAATAAGGGTTAATAGAGAGGCAGTTTCTGTAAGCAACACCAGAATGTTTCCTTCCTGCCTTCCTTACAGGATTAAGCCAGTAATTTCTTCTAACAACCGGTTCTCCGAACTGCTTAGAATGTTAACAACCGGTTCTAGTTAATAGGTGCGAACTGGTAGAATCCCACCCCTGGATACACAACACTGTGGACATGCTTTATGTTAAAATGTGTGCAGAGATAACTAGATATCATCTGAATACACTTCCTTACAACAGTGGCCTCTTTTTGCCCTGGCATCATATGGTTGCTCTCTTAAGTCACAGTGTAATCATAGAAAAATACTTGTTCTGTGGGGTCCTCTCTGAGCTTAATTGTTTGCTTGCAAATGTTTTATTACCCAACTAGGTAACATCAGTGTGAGTGTAAGTGATATTAACTAATTGGGTAATGAAATGTTGCAAACAAACAATCAAGCTCAGAAAGCACAGAGGACTCCACAATTCAACTCTGAGCTACATTTTTTTATTGGAATATACATTATGTTTGAAGAGTTGCAGGTACCATGTTTGTGCCTCCACATGCTTGGAAGCTCCACTTCTGAATCTGAATCCTTTTACAGCCCTACTTCATACCAAAAGACAGGGCTAACTTTCATCAGACTGAGGATCATGCTTCTTTTACACAGCATCTGTACTTCTTTTGGGAGATAATGGGTTTTTAAGGGGGGGGGGGGAGAATTTGGTACTGAAAAATTCCCAGCGGAAAAAGGGGAAAACAGTTTAGGACTGGCTGTAAGACTAGTCTTACCTTAGACATGAAAATCTGTTGGCTGGCTTCAGGCCAGTCCCTCTTTTTTACCCCAACTCACCTCATAGGGTTATCTAGTCTATGCTTGGATAGGAAGAAGGAATATTAGGTATGTATGCTGCCTTAAGATATTTATAAAAATAATAAAGGGAATGAATGAATGTTTTTCAGTTGAGAAATAGGATGACAACTGTGAAATGCTAATTTCCATACTAGACTAATCAATATGAGATGACAACTATTGTAGGTACCTGTTTTGATGCGTAGATTTCAAGGTTTATTTCCCCACTAAGTATTATTATTATATTTGTTTGACACTCAACTCTCAATGACTCTGAATGGCTCACAATATATTTTACCAATATAACTATTACAAATTGTATAATTATATTAATCCTGCAAATCTTGTTTTTATTAAAAAGTGAACGCCCAATTGAATATGAAGTTGGGTTGCAGATAATTAACTGTGATGTATTTTCTGGAGGTAATATGTCTAAATAGTATTAGTTTGTGTAGCATAAAAGTTTATATACTTTTCATATACAATGGCGTTCAGGATGTGATCTTGTTTATGAAGTATTTGAAGTATAAGTTAACCTGGATCTTAAGAGAGGCTTCTTTCACTTTATGCTATGATTATGTACCGTGATAAGCTCATGCAAAGCAAAATGACATAGAAAAAGATATTGAAAGAGTAAGAAAAAAGGAATCTCTGAGTTAGAGTGTCAAATTTTGTAGTCTAAATGAATTGACATAATGTTTAGAGCCTTATTCTTTAGCAGTACATTATTCAAGCATGTTTCTTTCCTTGTCTTGTGTTATCTCACATTTCCTTCATGTTTTCTACAGCTGGATTTCTACTGTGTGGTTATCATAGCAAAAAAATTGAATACATCACAGCATTATGAATTTTATTAAACATTCTTTGCTATGTTATGCACAAAAGATTCAATCAGGATTTTGGGGACATACAACTTTATTTCTAGGAATAAAGGTCTCAGAAAGATCCCTTTTGTTTTCATTTTCTCTGTTCCTTTGATCCCTAGTAACAATACAGGTAATTCTCAACTTACAACCACAATTGGGAGTAGAATTTTGCTTGCTAAGTAACACAGTTGTTAAGTAAACCATCATGTGATCAGACCCAATTTTATGGCTATTTTTACTGTGGTGATAAGTGAACAATTGTGATTGTTAAGCAAGATATCATGTGAGCATGATTTGTAATCTTTTTTACCAGTTTCCCATTGCTTTTGCTTGGAAGCTAACTGAGAAGGTCACAGATTGTGATCACATGATCACAGGAGTGTATGTTACAGACATATCTTGGCAATGAGTTTGTCAAGAGCTGTATCCCCCCCACCGCAGGGAGGCAGGACTTATTAGATTGGTCCGCCCCCATCAACTTATGGATTCTGATGGGTTCCAGAAGGATCAGGGTTTATAACTGCAGATCTGCTGCACAGTCCTGCCAAGCTCTTAGTCACCATTTTGAATAGGAAGGTGACAGGCTCTGGATAGGATTGCACCCAGGCAATCTCTCCTCACCCGTAGACCTCTCTGCCTTAAATTGGTTAATCTTTTGGCCTCATAAATTAAAAGCATGGTTCTCACACATACACCCTTTCTCTGCATATATAGTACATACTTACAGAGCTTGCACCAGGTCCCAATATGTGATTCTTAATTTTTAAGGAATTTTCAAGCCAGTTTATAGCAGCAGTGAGTGTCATTGCCTAACACACCAACCAACAGTTCCATAGCTACCAATGTGATGCAATGGCAGCAATGGAGATGGATGTTGCTAAATGATGGGTGTGGTCATTAAACAAGACATCATGCAAGCGTGATTGACTTATGACCTCATTTTCCTTATGGTCATTAAGCATATCACCTGCAGTTAAGTCAGATGATAATGACTTGCAATTTTACTGCTAGTTTCTCCATTGACTCTGCTTGTCAGAAGCTGGATGTGAAACATGAAAGTGTTAATCACATGATCATGGGAGATTGACATTTGTAAACACCTGCTGGTTATAAAGTGCCTGAATCTTGATCACATGCAAGTGTGATGGGCTGTATAGAAATTTGATTAAATAAACAAACAAACAATGCTGTTTTAAGTATGAGGACCAGTTGTAAAGTTACTTTTAGTACTGTCATAACTTTGAAAGGTCTCTAAACAGGAAATTTAAGCAACAACTATCCAAGTAGATACTTGAGTGATTTTTTCCCCTGAAGAAGTTGTTTATGTGCGTACCCAAGACTAGGCACGCACGCCCCCAACTACCTCAATTCCAACTTCTGCCGGCCTTAAATGCAAACTACTCAATGCAAGAAGCCTCGTGAATAAAATACCTGAATTTCTCTTCCTCCTAAATATGGCTAACTTCGACATTATATTTGTCTGTGAAACATGGCTCAATGCATCTCTCCCGACTCCATTACCACAGTAAGAGACTATCATGTTTACAGATCAGATCGTGAAAATCGTCGAGGAGGTGGAGTTGCTATATTCTATAAAAATCCTTACATCTAAAAATATCCAAGTTACCCAGGAGTTTGCCCTTCCTGAAACCATCATCTGTGAACTATCCTCAAATATCACAATTCGATTCTTACTATGTTACAGAGCACCTGATTATGACATCGAACATGTAAACAAGCTAAATACATTACTAACATGGGCTGCATCCTGCCCATACCCTTTTATCCTTCTTGGTGATTTCAATCTACCTCATATTAACTGGACCCTAAATGATTGTACAACTGAAATCATACACACAACCTTCTACAATGCTATTACAAATCTGGGACTGGAACAACTAGTAACCAACAACACTAGACTAAACAACTGCCTCGATCTCATCTTCTGCAACAGTTTGAACCTAATCTACGGAATACAATCTAAAGAACCCTTTTCCAGTAGTGACCACAATATGATCGACTTTTGTCTCAACATACATCCACACAAAAATCACCACAATGATGTAATCCCCTATTGTAACTTCAAAAAGGCAACTATGATCTTATAGACAACGATCTCTCATCCCTTGATTGGCAATCTCTATTCACTGGATGCAATACTGTTGAAGACCATTATAACATATTTTTACTTGAAGTCAAAAGAGTCATCAAACTATATGTACCAACAACAACTCCCAAAACAAAACAAAAAGCAGATTACCCATATCAATAAGGAAACTTCAATCCAAAAGAGATCACTCTGGCGGAAAAACAAATCTGGTCACGTTGCCAATTTCAAAAACCGATACAAAAATCTATGCCACCAGATAAAGACCGAATGCACCAATTATCACATTAAACAAGAGGAAAACCTTCTAAGCACCAATTCCACCCGCTTTTTACAATTTTGTAAACAACAAACTAAAGACTCAAGGTCCATCCCTCCCTTGATAGGACCTGATGGTAAAGACTGCAACGACGACACCATTAAAGCCAACATCTTTAACACATTCTTCGGCTCAGTATTTGTAAACAGCAATGGATCATGCCCAGTATTTCCTAGCCGTACCACAGATAACAACAATGATCTAATACATATCGATTTCACAGAAGACAATGTTGAAAAAGCAATACGCAACCTAAAACCATCTCTATCTATTGGACCGGATGGAATATGTGCCTACTTCTTAAGAAAGCTATCCTCTGCCATAGCCAAACCTCTAAGCATAATCTTTGAAAAATCTTTCAGAACCAGCTCCTTGCCCAACCTATGGTCACAAGCCACAGTCATCCCCATCTTCAAAAAGGGAGACCCAAGCCTAGTTGAAAACTACAGGCCAATCTCCTTATGCTGCGTCACCTGTAAAGTCATGGAATCAATTATTAACCAATCCATCATCCTTCACTTAGAGACAAATAACCTACTCTCCAATAAACAATTTGGTTTCAGGAAAAAACTATCCTGTAATCTGCAACTCTTACACTGCAAAAACATATGGACGACACAACTCGACCAGGGCAAAACAATAGACGCAATCTACATAGACTTCTGTAAAGCCTTTGATTCAGTGGTACACGACAAACTACTCCTAAAAATAAAATCCTATGGTATCTCTGGACAACTGAATAACTGGATAGAAGCATTCCTGTCAAACAGACAACAAATGGTCAAAATCGGGAACGTCCTATCAAATCCAGTACCTGTCAATAGTGGTGTTCCCCAAGGCAGTGTTCTAGGACCAACTCTCTTCATACTCTACATAAACGACCTCTGTGATCATATTAAGAGCAATTGCGTTCTCTTCGCTGATGATGTAAAGCTGTTCAATACCACAGACAATACTGCTACCCTACAAAAAGATCTTGACTATGTATCCGAATGGTCAAACAAATGACAACTTCAAATCTCAACAAATAAATGCTCTGTCTTACATATTGGCAAAAAAATCAGAAAATAAAATACAAGCTGAATAGTCAAGATCTTGTTGATGACCCAAGCTCTGTAAAGGACCTTGGAATACTCACCTCTAATGATCTAAGTGCTAGAGCACACTGCAACTACATAGCCAAAAAGGCATTAAGAGTTGTTAACCTAATCCTACGTAGCTTTTTCTCTGGTAATATCACACTACTAACCAGAGCATACAAAACATTTGCTAGACCAATACTCGAATACAGTTCATCAGTCTGGAATCCACACTACGTATCTGATATTAGCACAATTGAGAAAGTCCAGAAATATTTCACAAGAAGAGTTCTCCACTCCTCTACTCGCTGTAGAATACCTTATGCCACCAGACTTGAAATTCTAGAACTAGAAAACCTTGAATTACGCCTCGGTCTGACTTAAGCATGGTATACAAAATCATACATTGCAATGTCCTACCTGTCAATGAATACTTCAGCTTCAACCATAACAACACAAGAGCACACAATAGATACAAACTCAAAGTAAACCGCACCAAACTTGATTGCAGGAAATACGACTTCAGCAATAGAGTGGTCAATGTCTGGAATACTCTACCCGACTCTGTAGTTTCTTCCCCAAACCCCAAAAACTTTAACCTTAGACTGTCTACTATTGACCTCACCCCTTTCCTAAGAGGTCTGTAGGGGCGTGCATAAGCGCACCAACGTGCCTACCGTCCCTGTCCTATTGTTTCTCCTATTCTTTTATTTTTCTTATATGTAACCATTTCATGTATTCACAACTATGTATACATTTATACTTATTATCTTGTAAACAATTGGCAAATCAAATAAATAAATAAATAAATAAATAAATAAATCCAGCATAAAAGCGGTTATGTGCATTTTGTTACTGTTTTAAATAATCTTAAATTAAAGCTGGTGCTTGGGCATGCTGGATCACCCAAATAAAATTGAAAAATATAAAACAAAACTTTCAATTTTAGCAGGCACTTGTTTCACCAAATATAAATAGCATGTGATTGCTTTTAATATAAAAGAATAATGCATAAAACTTGAAGGATTATTATTCAGTTGAAAGTTTCAAGATCAGTAAATTAGCTGAATATTAATACACCATTTTATCTCTTGGATGTTACCATATAGGAAATATTTTCGATTTAGTTTCATAATAGAGACGAAGTCATTGAAGATGACCTTTCCTAAAAAACACCTTTCCTTATAAAAGAATTGCTTTGTATTATCATGTATATTACAGTAATTTTCCATTTTGTTATCTGCTAATATTTTGCTAACATTTTTGTTAAATTTAGATCAATAAAATATTTTATATTTGAACCTATTAATTTAATAGATAAAACTGCATGAATGAAGTAACCATTATTTCTTATATTTTCTGAGTATACAGAATTGTATCATTTGTGGAAATTTACTGTTCTGTCTAGAATATATCTTTCTGCCAAAAAGCCTAGACTCTAAAATGAAAATATTGTGTGTGGATGAGAAATTGCCAATAATGGTAGAAATCCTGATGGTTTTATGATAGATGCACCTGTCCATTAGGAAATGGCCTGAAACCACCAACTCTCCTTTGAAAGTTCCTGAAGCCTTTTAAATCAAATTAATCTTGAAGCTTCTTGGGACAATTCAGAATAGGCAGAACTTTTTTTCCCTATAGGTCCTGATGAGACGAAACTGATACTGATATTTACACTGTCAGAGAGAACTATGTAAAAGATGCCAGACAAAGCTTTCTTCAAAAATAATGGAAACATAAAAATAATACTAGGAAGATGAAACGTGTATGTAATAATTTAATTTTAACCACATTTGTAGACAGTTTTATGTTAAAAATTAGCATTTTAGTGCCCTGAGACACAATAAACCATTTGTTGTTGAAAAATGTGGAAAAATGTATCATGGATATAGAATTCTTAAAATGCTATCTTAAACATGTTTCCTCAAATACAAGTCTTATTTAGTTAAATGCAAGTAGATTGCAACCTTAAATGTTTTGTATTACAACATTCTTTGTAATACATCTTTGCTTTGCGGCTTGCTATGACTAAGTAAATCTTTATTTTTTTTCATTTTGGCCTCTATAGGCTTATGAAAAAAGGCTTTGTAATCAAATTTATTAATGTAAAGTCAGTCAGAAGAATAAAATTAGTCATAATTGATAGTATTGTATGTACTGACATACAGACTTGGCTATAGCTCAAAAGATGATATGCTTTCATGTACCACAAGGTTCCAGGTTTGAAAAATAATCTCATCTAAAATCTTGGAGGGTTGTTGTCAATCAGTGTTCAGAATATTGAACCAAATGATCAGTTCCAGCACAAGGTGAGTTTCTTGTAGTTAGTTTTATGTGCAGTCCCCTGAGGGGATATCCAAAGTGCAAGTTGTATAGATGGCTTAACAAGTGATTTAAATGCTAACCTGGGTGCCTTAGAATGTAATTTCACTGCAATCTTGCACTCTTCTATTCAGTTCCTTATGTACTACCAAATCTGCTCTGGTAGATCTACCAACCTTCTGACAGATTGATATCTGATTTATATGCCATTGTAAAACTGCATCTAATCTACACGGACTCCCAGGTAAAATCAAAATAGAAACAAAATAATACCATGAGCTTCTAAAATTCATACCACAGATTCATAAAATCCATACTGCAAAATCAAATGGTATCAACAGCACTACCCAGATGTCCTCTGGAACCATCAGTTTTCACTAACTTCTGGAAGGTTTTCAGAGTGGGCGTTAGCCTGGGCTCAAGGAGGAGGCTGCTTCAAAATGCAAGAACTGCTAACAGAAAGTACTAACTCTGTGCCTTTTATGTCTTGATAATTGGAACCACTAATAGGTATTTCAGAGTAAACACACTGAATAATTCAATTCCACATGGAAAAGATCGTCCTGCAAGTTCATGGAGCAAGCCATGTGGGGCTTTAAATGTTAAAGTTAGCATCCTGTAACTAGTGCAAGACTCACGCTAGTTGTGTACTGTGGTTTGATGGCTTTCTTTTGCCACTTCATGGGTACTGATGCAAATGTATGCAATAATTTTTTTCAGAATTCTTGACAATCCTCTTATACCTCAACATGAACCACTTTACAACTTAACCAACCTTCCAAACATCACCTATTGTAGTTCACTATTTTAAATAATTGTGAGATACAGAAAACCTCTTTCACTCTACCTGAGCAAAATAACTAACTGTTTAAAAGAAGCAATATTGTACTTACTAATATTTATGTTGAATGTCATTTATGAAAGGTGTATTACACAGTTTGTTTTTCCAATAACATTTATAGGAAAAACTAATAGGTAAAATGTGACTTGCTCTTCAAGCTACATTAAGCTAAGCTGGCAAATGGACTGCAAGTATGGAACATGATCCTTATCAGTATATGCTTGAAAAAGTTACAGTAATCTATCTAGGAAGATGGCAGCGCGCTCGGTTGCTGCGGCTTTTCCCTCTCTGGTCTGGTGTGTATGTTTGGTGATATATGTGTCTGTCTCTTTGCAAGGGGAAGGTTTACAGCTGACAAGAACTAATATGCTTGTTCTACCAGTCTACAAGGTTCTACCAGTATACAAAGAACAAAAAGGGAAAGGGCAGCGTGTAGCAGAGTTTAATGTATGGCTAAAGGAGTGGTGTAAAAGGGAAGACTTTGGTTTTATTAGTCATGATGTCTGCAGCTGGTCCAATGAAAAACTGTACAAAAGAGATGGTTTGCATCCATCAAAGAAAGGGACTGAGTTACTTGGCATTAAATTCACAGATTTCCTGGATAAACATTTAAACTGAACAGCGGGGACAGAAAATTAATGGATTCAGAACATTTCTGTCCCCAGCAACCTAAAACTAATAAGGATACCAGTGCATGCAAAATAGATGTTTGTGCAGGTAAGATTATCAACCTTGATGCCAGCCAAAACCAAGCATTTAATAGTGAGTGCCATACCAAGTACATTAATCAAACAGGTGGCAAGAAAGTAGGGGCAGGCAGGCACAACAAAGGTTATGTAGACAGGAAACACAGTGTCAGACATAAGGATCTCAAGTGCCTATATACAAATGCACAAGTCTGGGGAACAAACAGGGTGAACTCGAACTATGAATACATGAAGGTAAATATGATATAGTTGGAATAACAGAAACTTGGTGGGATGAAACCCATGACTGGAACATACTGGTAGAAGGATACAAACTATTCAAAAAAACCAGACCCCATAAAAGAGGAGGTGGAGTTGCACTGTATGTAAAGGACCACTATATTGCTACAGAAATGCATGAAACCAAAGATGAAAACTTCCTAGAATGCATATGGGTCAATATAAAAGAAAAAAAGAATGACATGGTATAGTTATATATTATAGTCCACCCAATCAAGCAGAACAAATAGATGTCCTTTTTGCCAGCCAACTAACAAACATATGCAGGAAACACACAACAATAGTAATGGGAGACTTCAATTATCCTGATATCAATTGGAAAACTAATTCTGCGCCAAGTGAGAAATCAAATAAGTTCCTAACTTTGTTGTCCGAAAGGTAGAGGGTGAAACTAGAGGGACAGCCACACTGGACTTAATTCTTACAAACAGAGAAGAAGTGATAGAGGAACCTTGGGTGAAAGTGACCATGTCATACTAGAATTCAGCATAACACAAACACAAGCAACAGAACATAATGACAGCAGAGTCTTGGATTTTAAAAGAGCTGATTTCAATAAACTCAGAACTTGGGAAAGATTCCATGGATGAAAATCCTAAAGGGGAAAACAACTCAAGAATCTTTCGAAACTCTAAAAAGTATGATCATAGAAGCCCGGACCAGCACAATACTACTGAGAAAGTAAAACAAGAAATCCAAGAAGAAACCAGCATGGCTGAACAAAGAACTCTCTGGCAAATTGAAAGGAAAAAAGGACAAGTACAAAAAATGGAAAGAAGGACATACAACTAAGGCAGAATATCAGCAGATAGCCAGAATCTGCAAAGACGAAGTCAGGATAGCAAAGGCTCAGAACGAACAAAGACTTGCAACAAAAGTCAAAGATAATAAAAAAAGTTTCTTCCAACATATAAATAACAAGAAAAAAAAATCAGGGAAACGATCGGTCCACTAAAGAGAGAAGACGGCAAGGAAGTAACAGGCAACAGAGAAAGCAGAACTGCTTAACTCATTCTTTGCATCCGTCTTTACGCAAAAAGAAACTACAGCTCAACCCACCAAAAACATAACTGTAAAAGACAGACCAGAAATAAAAGTTAAAAGAAGCAAAAAAATAGTAAGAGAACACTTGTCGGATCTTGATGAAAACAAATTCCCAGAGTTTTAAAGGAGCTGGCAGAGGTCATCTCAGAACCAACCACTGCACCATATCTTTCAAAAATCCTGGAGCACTGGGGAACTGCCAGAGGACTGGAAAAGAGCTGATGTGGTTCCCATCTTCAAAAAAGGAAAAAAAAACAGACCCAGGAAACTATAGATCAATCAGCCTAACATAAATACCTGGGAAGATACTGGAAAAGATAATAAAAAAAACAGATCTCCCAACATCTAGAAACAAGTAAACTAATAACTAGCAGTCAGCACCGGTTTATTAGGAACAGATCATGCCAAACCAATCTTATTTCATTCTTCAACACAGTGACTAAATTAGTAGACCAGCAAAATACTGTGGACATAATATATTTAGATTTCAGCAAAGCAATCGACAAAGTAGACCACAACCTACTTCTTAGTAAGCTAGAAAAAAGTGGAATAGATAGCACCACCACTGGATGGACTCTCAATTGGCTGGCAAACCGTACTCAATGAGTAGTCCTTAATGGGTCTAAGTCTACATGGAGGGAAGTAAGCAATGGGGTGCCACAAGGTTCCATCTTAGGCCCAGTACTCTTCAATATCTTCATTAACGACTTAGATGAGGGAATAGAAGGGGAACTTACCAAATTTGCAGATGATACTAAGCTGGCAGGAATAGCAAATACCCAAGAAGATAGGCTCAAGATCCAGATGGATCTTGACACACTAGAACACTGGGCCGTATCTAACAAAATGAAATTCAATGTAGAGAAAAGTAAAGTCCTACACTTAGGCAAGAAAAACCAAAAGTACACATATAGATTGAGTGAAACCAGGCTCAATCGCAGTAGCTGTGAGAGGGATCTTGGAGTCTTAGTGGACAACCAGCTAAATATGAATCAGCAGTGTGCAGCAGCAGCCAAAAAAGCTAATGCAATGCTTAGTTATATTAACAGAGGGAAACAATCAAGATCAAGGGAAGTGCTAATACCACTCTATAAAGCCTTAGTAAGACCACACCTAGAGTACTGCATCCAGTTTTGTTCACCACATTATAAAAAAGATGTTGAGACTCTAGAAAAAGTATAGAGAAGAGCAACCAGGATGATAAGGGGACTGGAGGCTAAAACATACAACAAATGGTTGCAGGAACTGGGCTTGGCTAGTCTAGTAAAGAGAAGGACCAGGGGAGACATGACAGAGGTCTTCCAATATTTGAGAGGCTGCACAGGGAGGAAGGGGTCAAGCTATTTTCTAAAGCGCCTGTAGGCCAGACAAGAAATAATGGATAGAAACTGAACAAGGAGAGATTTAACCTGGAAATAAGGAGAAACTTTCTGACAGTGAGAACAATCAACCAATGGAACAGCTTGCCCTCGGAAGTTGTGGGAGCGCCATCACTTGAGACTTTCAAGAAGAGATTGGACTGCAATTCCTGAGGAGATAGTAAGACCACCAGGATCTCCATGGATTGTAGTGGGATCATTTAAATGGCGGAGGCTGTGCAGAGAGAGAAGGCGGAGGAGGGGCTGCAAAGTGGGAGTTTTAGGTTGCTTAAAGAGACAGCGACACAAACCATCACTGCCGAGTATCTTTCTCTCAAAGGCTCAGTCCCTCCTCAATAAAATGGAGGCAAAAAAGGACTATAAAGGGAAGATTGAGGACTACGTCACAAATCGTGATCCACGGCGGGCTTGGCAGGGAATTAAACACATCACTAATTACAGGGGCAGCAACCCCATATTGATCAATAAGATGCATCACTAGCAGAAGAATTGAACTGCTTCTTTGCCTGATTCCAAGTGAATAGGTCTTTGGACACACTGCCTCTACAAACCACTGGTAATCAGCTGTTCACAGTACAAGAGTATGATGTGAAGTGGGTGCTTAGAGCAGTGAATGTGAAGAAGGCCACTGGCCCTGATGGGGTACCTGGAAAGGTACTCAAAGCATGCGCTGACGAGAGTTTCCGGTTTGTCGGCTTCAGAGCGGCAGGGATTTGCGGCTGCGCGATCCCTGCCGCGCTAGCCGTTTTTGGGGCTCCGACCCAGACGGGTGCGGAGCTAGGCTGCCCTGCAGGGGCAGCTGAAGGTAGGGGATCCGGAGAAGGGTTTGGGGGTGTTGCAGACCCCCTCCCGGCCGGCAGAACCCCCTTTTCCCAGGACGGTGCAGCGGCGGTCTGTAATGGCCGCCACAAAGAAGCTGGCAGCCGGGTAAGAATGCGCAGGAGGAAGTGGAGAAAGTGCTTGAGAGGAGAAAGTCTTTCTTGGTTCCTAGGACTCTAAGACATATTTAACAAAATTCCTGAAAAGTATGACTTTCTGAATGATACCTTCGAGAAGAGGAAAAAGCGGCAGTTTAATGGTGCTGAAAGGATAGCTTACCCTCTTTTTTACGGAATAAAAAGTGAACATTAAGAAACCTATTTTTTTAGGTGAAAACTGGCTCTAAGCGGTGAGTGGGAAAAGAGAGGACTTAAAAAAAAAATTTGTATGCTAAGACTTTGTTGGAGGAGATGCCTTAAGGATTGAAAGACTAAAATATATTGTAATAAGACTTTAAGAAACAGATTTGGACTTTCCTTTTCTTTAATTGATACTACCCCAGGAGGAGAGAGTGGGAACTCTGTCTTGGTTTGGACTGACTGAGAACTTTGGGATTGTCTTATTTTTCCTTTGGAATATTTTGGCTGTTGTAAGAGAAAAGAAAAGAAAAGATTTATAATGGCTTCTTCTATCGAGGAACTGAGAAAAGACTATGAGCAAGCAAAACAAAATGGTAAAGCTGGTTTGAAAGAAGCCTTCCTTTTTTAGAAATGGCGCTTATTAATTATCAACAAACATTGCAACAGATGAAGACAGCAGAAGAAGAACAAAGAAAGGAAGCCATCTTTAATAAATCTCAGAACTCGACCAAGAGGGAAGGAAGAGGAAAAAGAAGAGAAATAAAGGACTTAAGATTTAAAAAAACATTTAAGAAAGGGAAAAACAAGGTGCAAAATCAATATAAGGATGGTAAACAAAAGGGAAGAGGAATGCGACAGAGAAGGGAAGCCAGTAAGGCAGAGGCTAGAAGAAGGGGGGCTAGAAGGGGTGCTAGAAACGTTTGTTGGGGAAGAAAGAAAGAGAAAAGGTGGAGAAAAGTTACAAAGTTTTGAAATTAAATGAGAAAAAAGAAATTTTTTTAGGGATAAAGGATAAGTATAATTTCTTCAAAGAGATTTTGCAAGGTACATAAGATGACATTGTAGTATTGTATCAGAAATAGAAAATTTAAATGGTTTGAGAGTTGATAAGAGATTAAAATGTTGGAATGTTAATAATGATTGGTTTGAAAATATAATATGAGGGGAGATTTAGAATATTAAACTTTAATTAAAGAGTTTATTAAGATTATGGTATTGATGTTATTATAAAACTTTCATTATAGTATTTTGTTTTTAATATTTAAATCTATTGCTTAACTAGGTATTTAATTGTTTTAGATGTATTATTCAGTTAGAATGTACCAAGCAAAATCGGATTGGGTATTTTAAAGATTAATTTGATTAATTTAGTGGGGAGATAGAAAGGCATCATATTCTGATTAGTGATTTCAGGAGAAATTTCTTTCTTTTTAAAAGGAATGAGACAAAGGTATAATAGAGAATGGACAAAAGATATAAATATAATGACTCAAATTAAGATGATTAATTAAGATAGAATCAAGAAGAGTGAAATATGTGGAGAAGTTAATATAGAAGACTTAGAATGGTAAATAAAATAAGTAATGATATGTAAGATGAGACTGAATATAATTGAAGTCCATGAAAAGAGAGATACCTGGGTCCAAGTTACTTTCCAAAAAGATCTTTTATATGTTTTGTGTGTTGTGTGATTATGTTGTTTTTTGGGGGAAAACTAATAAAACCTTGTAGAAATATAGAATGAGAATAATGGTAACTAAGTCAGAAAGAAGTAGATGAAATAATAATAATAAAATTGAATAAGAGTGAAGAGAAATAAAGGGAAATTGGATAAGAGGTTTTTGTATGTTTATATGGAAATGGTTTAAAATAGAATTATAGTTTACCTGACTTGTTAAATTTATAATGGAAAAAGGTTTAAACATGTAATGGAAAATGATGACTTGTGTGTTTTGAAAATTAATAAAACTTGTTTAAAAAAAAAAAAAGCATGCGCTGACTATCTCGCAGGTGTGTTTACAAATATTTTTAACCTTTCTCTCACACAAGCCATTGTTCCATCTTTTCTCAAAACTTCCATTATTATTCCAGTTCCCCAAAAGCCCTCTCCTGATACTTTAAATGACTATAGATCAGTAGCTCTCACACCTATAATTATGAAGTGTTTTGAAAAATTAGTCTTAAAATATATACAGGATTGCCTCCCATCAACCCTTGACCCATACCAGTTTGCCTATCGGAATAACAGATCCACAGAGGAGGCTATTGCCATGGCTCTCCACGTTGCACTGAACCATCTGGAGCATAGAGGGAGCTATGTAAGGATGCTTTTTTTGATTACAGCTTGGCTTTTAATCCCATAATTCCAGATATACTGATTAAGAAGTTGCTAGAAATGGGCCTCTCCTCTCACATCTGCTGTTGGATAAAGGACTTTCTTACTAACAGACCCCAAACTGTTAGGATTAGCAGCTATTTTTTCCTCCACTCTTGCTCTCAGCACTGGGTCTCCACAGGGTTGTGTGCTGAGCCGCCTTTTGTATTCCCTCTACACCTACGACTGCACTCCCTCTTGTCCCACTAACTCTATAATAAAATTTGCAGATGACACCATGTTGCTGGCACTCATATCAGGAAGAGATGAGACGGCCTATAGGTCAGAGGTTCTCAGACTGGTCTTATGGTGCAAGAGTCATAACCTCACCCTGAACATCAAAAAGACCAAAGAATTGATTATAGACTTCAGAAGATGCAAAGCAGAACCTCTCCCACTATATATCAATGGAGACTGTGTGGAAAGAGTTCATAGTTTTAAATTTCTAGGAACTCATATTTCCAACAGCCTTACTTGGTTGGTCCACACTATGGCCACTGCAAAGAAGGCCCAACAGCGCCTGCACTTTCTGAGGTTGCTGAAAAAGAGTGGTCTGGGTGAGAAGTTGCTGGTTACTTTTTACTGTTCTACCAATGAGATCATTTTAGCATACTGTGTAACGGTGTGGTATGCTGGATGCTCTGCAGTGGATAAGAAGATGCTCCAGAGAGTTATAAACACAGCACAAAAAATCATCGGTTGCTCTCTTTCTTCTTTGGAAGAGATTGCGAAGACCAGACTCCTCTCTAGAACACTCAAAATCTCCACAGACTGTTTTCATCCTGGACATTCATATTTCGAACTGTTACCATCAGGGAGGCGTTATAGGTGTCTTAAAATGAGGACTAATAGATTGAGAAACAGTTTATTTTCCAAGGCAGTAATTGTCTTGAATCAAACAGTGCATTTGTGATTTAGTTCTATTATTATAATAATTATTTTAATTTTTAAATACTCTGTAGTGTGATTGTGATGTGGTGTTTGGGGCACTGTGCTGGAGTAGCTCTCAAATTTCATTGTATTTGTAGAATGCAATGACAATAAAGGTATTCTATTCTATTCTATTCTATTCTATTCTATTCTATTCTATTCTATTCTATTCTATTCTATTCTATTATTCTAAATGTATATTGCACTACTAGTTTTTCATACATAGTTTAAATAAAAATATTTATATAAATAGTTTGAGCCAAATTTGAAACCTTATCTCTAGCATATATTATTAAGGCTAATAAATAAGGCTGCAAGAGGTCCATTGTATTCATCTACACCAATTCCAAAATTTCTAGGTTTCTAAAGAAATCTGAAGATATATTACACGTCCATTTTCTCCTGTGTCAGCAACAGCGCCAACTTTACTATACCATAACCTGATATCTTCTATATTAACGTATGACTACATCTGCTTTAACAAAATTAAGGAATGTATGAGAATATAAATAATGGTGTAGATGGACCAGAATGCTAATCAATATCCTAAGCAGGTTTCAGAGATAAGTTTTTGGATGGGTAGAAGTTGCTGGCATGTGGAAGTAGAAAGATTGAAAGCATTTGCATCAGTTGAGTAGTGATTTTTAAATCAATTACATTTTTATGCAGCTCCAATAATTGCCATGATTCCCTTTAGAACTATATTGTACTAATTGTAAGTGCTGCTTTTGTAAAAGTGAAAACAGAACATTATTTTTTTTAAAAAATGTTGCTATGTCAATATCACCTTTCCAAGCATTTATCCATACAAAAAGACATAGGAAATACTAGAATTTCTGAAATGAGTTGAGCAGGAATTATGAGTCCAAAAGGGCCCCCAGAGTGTGTTCAAGATCTATTTGGGATAGTACCCACTCCATCCAACACCAATAATTTTTCAGATTCTGGAAGCCCCAAACTCAAAGCCACTCAGTTCCTGAGCCAAAGTCTATTATTCCCCATCCAAACCTCCGCAGTCTCCAAGCACTGAGACAGAACATCAACAGTATTGCTCAATTCTCCAGCTGGTTTTCATCATCATATTGATGGTACCTAACCTCATGACACTGGATGACTTCATCAAGTCACCTCATATAAAGATTAAACAAATAGAGTGAGAACTTAACCCTGTGGAAGCATAATATGGGGCCAAAGGCATAATAGGGGCCAAAGGCAGGACTTCTTATTGGAAAGAGAGTGATCTGTCCATGAGAATGACGTTACAGAAGAAAGGTTTTCTCCTCTCAAATTTTCAGCAATGGACTATGGCTTGCATGTGAATAGAATAGAATAGAATTCTTTATTGGCCAAGTATGATTGGACACATGCGGAATTTGTCTTTGGTGCACATGCTCTCAGTGTACATAAAAAGAAAAGATACATTCATCAAGAATCATAAGGTACAACACTTAATGATAGTCATAGGGTACAAATAAGCAATCAAATCATACTAGGAAACAATATAAATTGTAAGGATACAAGCAACAAAGTTACAATCATACAGTCATAAGTGGGAGGAGATGGGTGATAGGAACAATGAGAAGATTAATAGTAATAGTAATGTAGACTTAGTAAATAGTTTGACAGTGTTGAGGGAATTATTTGTTTAGCAGAGTGATGGCATTCGGGCAAAAAAACTGTCCTTGTGTCTAGTTGTTCTGGTGTGCAGTGCTCTGTAGTGTCATTATGAGGTTAGGAGTTGAAACAAGGATGTGAGGGGTGAGGGATGTGTGGAGTCAGATATCACCTGAGACAGTCTCTGATCATTATGGCAAATAGGAAATACATATACAGTGGTACTTCACTACTTGTGCTTAAATGGTTCCACGAGGCATGACAAGTACTAAAATGGACGAGGAGCAAACAAACCATGAACAGCCCTTTCTCAACAGAGGAAGAGGGATAAGACACTATCTATCTCCAATTTACAATACAGTCCTTTAGGCTGTTCCAAGAAGATTCCATCTCTGATTCAGGTGACCCTGAGGTCACAGATAAAACTCCAAGTAACTGCAAAAGCTCTCAGAGAGTGTTAAGACCAGTTGACTGCAAAGAAAACAAAATCTTTCCACCCCCCCTCCCACTATCCTATCAGAAACTATCATTCTTCCTCCCAGCAGCTAATCACAACTGTCAATAACTGTCCTTCTATTTCCAACAATATCCAATACAACTGATGATGCTTTCAGGATAGGAAACAAAATATCTTGTTTTTCTCAAAAAATCAGCCCAGTTGTCTTTTCAAAATAAAAACCACTTTTGATACATGTAACTTACCATGACTCTTTGTTTTGGCCAGGAAGAACTTTCTATCTATCCCTTTTCCTACATAGCGATCTTCCCAGCATGACTAACTTCCTGTCTTTCCCAAGCAAAGATGAATACTGGGACAACATTTTCATGTCAAAATGTGTTGAATATCAAATTCAACAAGTTTTGAAGCAGTCAAATACTGAGGTACCACTGTATCTGTTAATTCAAAAAGTAGGGCGAAATAAGCCTAGAATTTAAATACATAAGAACGCGGGTGTTAAACTTGCGGCGTCATGTTGCCATCACATGACGTATCACAATTTTTTTTTCCTTCATGGAGCTGGACTGGGCGTGGCCTGCATGTGACGCATCTGGCCGGTGGGCCAGCAGTTTGACACCCCTGCATAAGAATATAAATATCTTTACATTTAGAAAACACTTCATATGATTTCATGAGGAGGGTGTGATGTCTCAGGAGCTAAAGAAAATGAGCTTGTCAGATCTGGGTTCAAGACCCGAGTGTAATGCAATGGGATGAGCTTCCATTACCCCAGCTGTTTCCCATCTAGCAATTTAAAAGCATGCAAATGTGAGTAAATAGGTACCACTTTGGTGGAAAGGTAGCAGAGTTCTGTGTGCCTTGGTGTGTCATCATGCTAGTCACATGACCACGGAAATGTCTTCAGACAATGTTGGCTCCTTCAGCTAAGAAACTAAAAAGAGCACCACCCCTTAGAGTTGGACACAACTGAACCTGGAAAATGTTTACCTTTACTTTAGTTTATGATTTTTGTATCATATTTAAAGGCCTTCATTTGTCGTAGCTACTGTATATATGAAAGTTTTCAACAAAATCAAGGCAAGGAGTTGACAAGGAGTTAAGCAATGAGGTGACAAGAAGTGTGTGATTAACTACCAAGCTTAGTCAGTAAGCCTGACAAACAAAACCTTCTGTCTTACATCTATCTGTCTATCTGTTTACTTATTTAATCAATTTGTATAGCTACCCATCTTGACAACTGAGTAAGTGGACAATTGACTGAATAATTTTAAAAGTAAAAATAAAAACAATTACACCAACAAGTACCAACATTAAAATATGTAACAGCCAATTACTACACTGCTGGTTATTACTTCCATAGTTACTTTGAGCTAGGGAGGAATTCAGGCAGTTCTGGTTTTGTAAAGAATGCTGTGATTCAGAAGTGGTTACTCTCCTCATATTTTCTACCTGACTGGACAGTTGTTACTTTCACATTCTCTCTGACAAATTATTTGTATTAAAACCAGAAAATTGTCTTTAAGAAAAGTATTTACTATAGTAATTTAAGGAAGCATACCTTAATTTCCTATAATTTAAACCTCACTTTTCTGTAATACGACGGATTGAAAGCCTGGCCAAAAGCCAGACAATTCAATATTCTAGACAAAGCTTGAACCGAAATTTTCTTGATTCTATTCAGAAACCTAAATCTATTATTTTGGATAGGTGCTTCTATTCAACTGCATTACTTTTCACCTTGCATGGCTTTTTCTGTTCATATATTATACATTCACATAGGGCCCATCTTACTAATTATTGTTTCATGTAATTCATCCTCAAACAGCCTTGGTCTCAGGTCATAAATAAATGCCCTCAAATTTTAAAGGTCTCTGCAGTTGAGATTTAATACTATCCACATGATTATTAGATCTTGGCTGCTGCAGCTTTAAATACCATGATCCTTCTTCTCTAATACTTACGGCTTCAATATAATTGTTCTAATTTTGCATTATATCTCAGGGACAACTATTTATGGGGTTTCTATGCAGGACCAGATTTGTTAGTAATGGCATCTAGCATATTGGGGTAGAAAATTTATTCATGAGGCAGCTTTTTGGACAATCATATTCTGTGCTAAATTACAATGGTGCAATAAATTGCTGAATACACTGTCTGCTGCATATGACCTCACCATGAAAAATTTGATGCATTAGAGTAGGAAAGGTTGGAATATATCAACCTTGGTTGACAAGGGACTTTGAATGTTGACCTAATACAGATGACCTTTGTGTGCAATAAAAGTGAGTTTAATCTTCAGGTCAAGGTTGAGGTGAACGGCAGGGCAACAACAGGGAAAAGTTTTTGTAGTCTTGGCTGGGACCTATCTAATAAGTTAGTGAGCAAAAACAAGATAAAAAAGTAATTAATTGTAGTTTCCTAAATAATGTCTGTTATCAGTTGTTATACACTTATGGTAATATTTACTTATACATAATAGAAACACAATAGGCAATTGTATTCATTGTGAAGAAAAGTTGACTATATTTGTATGCTTTTATTATAAAATAATTCAAAAAGTGATGAAAAGTATACCTTTTGTAACTTGTGGACATGGATTTTAATTATTTATTAAGCTTGTATGACCTTGTATTTCCTATTAAACATGCAACTATGCTGTACAGGAATAACAATGTATTTTTTTTTAACTTTTCGAATGAGTAATAGAGCAATCTTACCTATTTTAGTTACATTTTTAAATATAAAATGACTGTTTCATCTGAAGTAGAAAGCCTTTAAACATTATTTTTAGCAACAACAAAAATACTTTAGTTTCATGAAAGTAATAGATTAATATCTAAAGATTTACTTTAGCAAAATATTTGTTTATTTAGTTAAACTTAGTATATCAACATTTCAATTTTAAAGGACTTGAGTATCTAAGTATGAGTATTCTATTAGATTCTAATAGAACATTGAGTCCTTTAAATACAGAGCCAAGGTTGTTGTTTTTTCCCCCACCCTTCATCCTTTCCAGCCATTGGGAAAAAGTTAGAGATTTTAATGGTAACAACCTCTACTCCTAATAGAGCCTGCAAAATATATTCTCCAAGACTGATCAGCTCTGAAAGCTCTAGAGGTTTGATGACTGGAATGGCAGGAAATCACGCTTTCAAGACATAACGAATTGACTGGACCATTCATCATTTGTTAGCATACACTGAAATGCTGAGTTTGTGTGCAGAGGTCTGTGATTTAGTAAATACTTGGGAGATGAATAGAGCTTACACACAAGGGAAGATATTGCTGTCCTTCAGCAGCAGCCTTAGACACAGAATCCTGCTGAGAAGGCCGTCTGATGGCAGCTCATCAGTAACTTGCCTGTCACACTCTCTGATGCCCACCAACTATCCCCAGTATATTAAATGCATTTTTAATATCTGCTTCAGTAGATTTAATGAAGAAAATTCCGTTTCCCTACTCTGATCACTGCTTCCTCAAATGTTTTAGAAGACTGACTGTAGCATTTCCAAGAAAGAGCTGGCAGAGCTTATTGCAAATTGAAGTTAAATTAAATAAATTTATACACAAAAACCTGTGCGTAGGATTAATGTGTTAAACAATAATAACTAGAAATAATATGATGTATGCCATAATAAAACAAGTTTGGTGTACTAGATACTATAGGGTCATAATCATGCAGAGAAAAGCAGAGTGATTCTGTTCTTGCCATTTCAATTTGCCAAAATACACAAATTCATTACTAAAAAGATAGGACTGTATTTCAGATAAAAAACCCAACTTTCTCATTGTTTAAGTATAAAAAAGTTTTGGTTTCCTCAATACAAAATTTGGGGGCCATAAATATCCATAAACATGTCTATTAATTAGCTCCATGGAAATCAGTAGAGTTACTAAAATCTTAAGACAAATACACACAACAAAATAAGAGAACAGTAAGGACTGCATTTAAAAAAATAACTTATTATATAAATAAAAAATATTTTATAAGAATCTTTTTAAAGTACATTCATAGTATGTGACAAAGCTATTTAATCTTTGTTTGAGAATTTATTCAGAATATTATGGTATTCAGACTTTCTCTCAGAAAACATTAGTCTTAAATATATATATTGTTCCCCAATAAGTCACAATCCTGGCTAAACAGACTACAAAAATAGAATACAGTAGTAAGTTAATATATTTTTAAAATTATATAATTTAATGCTTTTCCTATTGGTTTTTTTCTTTCAAAGAAGCTCTAATTTTTTCTATGCTTCCAAAACAGCATGCATTTGCAGAATGGACCTATAAATTTGATTCTTATGTGTGTCAAAACAGTAATACGCTAAATGCATATTATTATAAAAATTTAAGACATGGTTATAAAGACACCTCCATTTTTTATAATACATGGCAGTATTAAATAATACATTTCCTTGTTAGCATCTGTTTGCTGTCATTGTTGGCAAGGTGTGTGATGTATTGCCTAAATTAATGACCATGACTCTCTTGGTCCTAATATATGTCCCCAAGCTTATTACATCACTAAATAAAATGAAAGTTACATATGCTCTCATGTTTGACAATGATTTTTTTTGTAATAGTTTTTTTAATCACCTTTTCACTAAATAACATACTCCATTTTAAATATTTTATTCCTGTTGTTTTTACTGAACCTATCTATATTGTAATAAAATCTGAATCACATATAATAATAAAACACAATACAAAGCCATGATTAAGCATTATATAGGTGTGAACGAAGACATTCTCTATAGTCATTTTAAATCAAAACCTGGATTGTTTTATAGATTGTTTATCAAACTAAAGCTTCCTTTGAAGTACCAGTACTTTATTGGCATGTATTAGTAAGCTAGGACTCTTCTAAAATCAAAGGAATCTGCTAAAATCAAAGAATCTTTAATCCTGGTGCTTTTACATGAACATTTCCCTGCTTATCAGTGTAAGTCATGAGGGCATACCAAACCATTTACCACTCTCTTTTAAATAAGTTCTAAATATAAAGCAAAGTGGAAATGAGACTGTATTATTCCCAACTGTTAATAATTTATTCATCCAAAGCAAAATTCAGATTGGGAAAAAAACTCATAAAATAATGTTTCTTTTGATAGAGTAAAGAAGCAACTGTTATGAGTAGATGAATGGAATCTACAAAAAATAAGCAATATTTCACCTATTAAGAGAACTTCCTAGTATTTACATCCATTCTTCAATCTGTGTCAGATGTAACTGAAATTTAACAATAACAGGGATTTCTGTGTGTATGTATTCAGTACAGTTGAATTTCTCTTTTGTTAAGTTCCACTTAGTTTTATAGAATGTAGAATGTTTGTTTATGAAATTGCACTTCTAGCTGTCTGATGATCCAGAAGATGTGTCAACAGGAATCAAGTGTATAGTAAGAGATGCTATGTTCAGTATCAAACTACCCCATCATTTAGAAGTTCAGATGCTATTTTAAGCACCTTGAACTTGGATCAAAAGCTAGCACAGGTTTTTACAATTAGTGTTACATTAATGCTTTTTTTTGACAATGGTATTGCTGCTGCATTCTGAATTGCACCTTCAATATCATCATCAGAAGAAAACAAATAGAATGCAGTAATTTAAATGTGAAATTACTGTAGCTAAACGGCAGTAGAAACTCCAATAATCTTGGAAATTCAGGATAAATATATAATAGAGAGAAATAAAAGAACATTCCAAAGTTATGATTCTGCTCCTTCAATGAGGCTACAGCTTTATCAATTATATCTTATTTATTCATTTCCTAACCCAGAAGTCAACAATGCAGAGTCTTAAGATTGTATTTCATCTTAGTGAAATACAATTTTTAATCCAGACTATTACATTCATCTAAACAACAGTCCAAGACCTATACAGTCATTCTTGATTATGACAACAAAGTATTTTTAATATATAATTCCTCCTATTTTTTTCCATAAAAATGGCAAGCAAAATACATCATTGCAGTATGTTACCAGCCAAGATGCCAAGAAAAAAAAATCCCTTTATGCTTCTTTATGGAATCTACACCATAAAGATCCACAGCATGATTGTCTAACTCACTTGTATCCCATCAAGAGAGTTCATTTAAATATTATGGCTGTGCATATCTTTCAAAGTAGATATTTGGCAGTTAACAGTAGAGTATACAAAGTACTTTTTTTGAAACATTAAAAACATTAAATTTAATTTGTTAGGCCTACATGCTGCTTTATAAGCTGCTTTTGGTTCTGCTAACATATGTGTTCATTCACAACCATTTTAATTATTTTCAGAAATGAACAATTTAATTACAGCAACCAAGCAGTTTACATTACTATCCAATCCCTGTATGCTCTTCTCTACCCAGAACTATTCTCAATAATGTAATAGAAGAGACAAATTATTTCCTAATCTCCCTCACTTTCCCACTGCCCCAACAATAAGCTGTTACCTTTGTTTCTTCGTATTAGTTTTGAGATGCATACCATTTGTCCTTAAATTGATTTTCATCAATTTTATTGACAAATAATTTTCCAGAAATCAAGTGATACTGAAAAAATGTTTGGGGATCACTATGTTGATTATTATATCTCATGATAGTAAGGAAGAATGTATCTTTTCTATCTATCTATCTATCTATCTATCTATCTATCTATCTATCTATCTATCTATCTATCTATGATGGACTCTTTTTTAAACTCTGACATAAATTCACTATTTGATTGGCTTCTAGCAATCTTTTGCTGCCTCAGAGCCTGATACTGCAAGGAGGAGTCTACATAACACACTTACATCCCATCTCTTCCACTGATATTATCTGTTCTGTTCCCAGATCATCTGTTATAACCCTTGTCCCAAAGGTACTTTTTAAAGAGGCAACTAGACTTTCTGGATTTTCTTTGAAGACATTTCACTTCTCATCCAGGAAGCTTCTTCAGGTTGTATAACCCTTGAATGTAAAAGGTGAAGTCTCAATAATATTCCGAAGATTCCCAAAAATATTACTTCTAAAAGTATATAAATATTATTTATCCTACGTGTAGAACAACCCTCTTTTCAGCTTTCTCCATGCCACCATCTGTACAATATCTTCTTTTGATTTTCATTCTGTTCCTTAAATGCTGGTTGTTGCCTTTAAAGTCCTACATGGTTTAGAGCCTGGATATCTCCAAGAGTATCTCAACTTACTCAAGGTGCTGCCTGCAGAAAATAGGTACTGAGAATCCCAAATGATGTAGCAGGAAGGGACAGATTGGTGAGCATTTTCTGCAGAAATGCTCCTCTTCCCCCTGAAAATCTGCATCCTTGCTACTGATGTTTAAGAAGTTTTAAAAACATTTCAAGGAGCATTTGGTAACTGAAGCATTCTGTTCAGTTGGAATGATTGTAGAATTTATATGTGATGATTAATTGATTGACTGGTTTATAGTTTGATAGTTTGTACCTGATTTATGTTGGGTTGGTTTTGCTGTTTTTGCTGTTTTGTAATGTTTTATTCTTCTATAGTCCTATGCTATGCAGAGGTGATTCTCAGGGCTGATTAACCTTTTCTTATCTGAGGGGATAGGATATGATGTGAATTGCAACAGAATAAAGAAATCAACCAAATTAAGTAGACCTTTCTGCTTATACAAGACACTACTGGTTCATACCATATTGCCTTGTAACAGCTAGTTCAAAGCTTGAATTCTGTGCAGTTTCCCAATGAGTAAATTTAATTTAGTAGGATTTGCTTCCAAATAAACATACACAGGATCAGGCTAAAAGCTGAACTTTTTGTTAAAGCTACAGTATTTATTGTTAAGCTCTTTCTGAATAGCATCAGATTAAGAGCTTATTGTTCAGTATGAATTGAATGGTAAATGTGTATGCGTGTGTGTGTGTGGGGGGAGCTACCAGACATGGAGACATTTGTTATGTTTAGTATATGATACAATGGCTGTGTAAACTATAACCCTGTAATTTTGCAAGTTCTATTTTATCATGTAGCTGTAAAAGATAATCAAAATAAATTATGGATGATAAAGAAATATTTCTAGGGTTGTATGCATTCTTTTAGGAATTGAATTTGATCTATAAAATTTTAGTGAGCATATTAAATAATACAAGATGATGTGCAAGATGTCATGTCTGATAAATTATTTTGTGTGGAACATTTATACTGCTTCCATGAAACAGCTTTGTTTGCTGTTTAATGAGTATAAATTACTCATCTTTGGCTCTCCTTCTTAAAAAGTAGGGTGATTCCTGTTCCCCCCTTCCCCAATAATGGGCAGAAAGGTATATGTAGGTCATCTCTGAAATACTATGACATTGATTTAAGGCTCCTCAGCTGTGCAGTGTACATAACACATATGTTGGAGAGTCATCTGTCAACCAGGCCCCTCCTATGGAGTTAAAGTTCTAAAGGGAAAAGAATTCGACACAGTGCTGTCACTGTTAAATTTTCACAATGGAAGAGCATGCAAATATTGAGCCTCTTGCTTAGGCAGTGGTGCTCTGTCTAATGTCTGTGCTGGTTAGAATAATAAGAAAAAGGTGGGTGCATCTAGGGCTCTTAGATCTGACAAAGGTCATGCTATACTGGGCATTTGAATTGGAAATTGTCTGGACTTAGAATTTATAAAGCTCCCAGTGTTGTCGGGGAAAATTTTCAGCAGGGTTTTTTGTCCCTGGAGAGGCCTCTTAGGCCCTTTTCTGTCCTATGAATGAATTTAGATGTGAGGGCTTCTCTGGCCTTAAAACTGTTAAATTCATTTTGCATACATCCCCAGAGGGAGGGGGAAAAAAAAAACCTGGCAGATGCTTTTGTCTTGGAAGTGTTTAAAAGAAAACTGCAGAACAGGAACAAGAGAGAGAAGGGGCCCTGTGTAGAGTCCCAGAACACTTTGGAAATGGCCAATATGCAGCTTTCATCAGCACTAAGGCGGGGCGCAATATGGTGCCTGTAGCTCACTGGGGAATATGAATGTTGATTAAGCATCCTCCCAGGCTTTGAAATTCTGAAAGCGGTGTCAGAATAATAGATGTTGAGCAAATGTCAAGCATTTGTTAATTTCTCTGTTATTTGGAGTTTATCTAGCATGATCAATCAAATAAACTAGTGCTTCTCTGTTGTGGCATGTGTCATTGATATGCTGATTAGATGGCTAGAGAGAACTTCTGCTTTTGCTTCTTTATCCAGGTAAGATTATAGACTTATTCATTGTTATTTAGTGAGATAAGGTACGTTTACCAAAATTGTAGAAAGTTGCTTATGATACCATGATGTGGTGATACACAAGTTCAAAATTCATTACATATGCGGCAATCGTATTTATGTGACTAAAAGATCATCATGTCTTGATGAGAAATTGGGAATGTGAGAAACTGGGAAACTTTATGAGAAAAAAAAATTATTGTCAGGGAATTACATGTTGTCTTATTTAGCTGGTAGATAAAATACTTTATTTTGCTGTTTAGCCAAAAAGGCTTTCGGAATGACTTACAATTAATTATAAACTTACTATTAATTATACTTTCTATAAAATGCTTTGTTAGAAAAGAACCGCCCATTACTTAGGTTTTTTTAATTTTTTTGTCTTCAATTAGATAACAATAACATTTTATTACTCTACATTTTAGAGTATGCATAGAATGAGAAAAAAGTTGTGCTCCATCCTTGAAATAATTCTCAGGGGCATCCGTAAATAACCTCAATGAAGAAAAATGCAGACAAATGTGCTGTGATGTATAATCCACAATTTATTACTTTCTCCATATGCCTTTGTTTAAGCTGCTATGGACATTCAAAACATTTGAATCAGTCATGTTCTGATGGAACCAAATCTGAAATATTTCAAGTCTTATACCACAGAGAAGAATAGGAAATGAAAAAACAACAACACCCTCACCCTTGTTTCCTTATTTTCAACTTAAGACCATAATATTAGATAAGTGACAGCTTTTTTCAGTTTAGAGAAAAGTTGTCCAAGAAGATGATGCCTCCGTTTGTTGTTTAAGTTCCCATAGTAAATAATGAGAACCAAAGTTAAGCATACTTTTTATAGCCAGCTTCAAAAAACTAACAGCATTGAGCCTAGCAAAGAGTCAGTGTCAGTGAATTTATGTCACTATAACAATACAATTGACTTGTGACCTCTTTTTAATGCACATGAAGCTGAAAGCATAGAACAGCATAGATCAAGGGTCTTCAAACTTGGCAGGTTTAAAACTTGTGGACTTCAACTCCCAGAATTCCTGAGCTAACGTGACTGGAGGAGGAATTCTGGGAGTTGAAGTCCACAAGTCTTAAAGCTGTCAAGTTAGAAGATCCCTGGCATAGACTATGCATATAGTAAGACTTACATTATAACCCATGAATTGTAACTTCCATATACCACGAATTTAAAAATAATGAGTTTACTGAGCAAGAAGACAATCATATGTGCTAAAACATCTCCCCCATTCACAATCCCATAGAAGATTCCAACCAATGGTATCAAGGATAAAAATGATGACTTTTGTTTTACTAGTGAGCTCTACTGAACTGCATTGAACCAGAACACAAAATCTATGTGAAGTGAAATGCCCTCATATTGAGTATGTTTTGCAGTTTTGTACCACATTTCTTTCTTTGTAAGAAAATGTCAGTGTTTCCCATTCAGATTAAGGAGAACACTGAATCAATATTTTTGTACTGCAATAAAGGCATTTCTAGATAATAACCCCAATGTATGAGTGCTATTTTTACTGCTATACAGTGCCTACTATTTTTGGTATCTGTGATTTTACCTAGAGCCTTCCAGATTTATGTAGCTAGTTGTGTTAGGAAGACATTGAGAAAAACAATTTTCACTATCCAAAACGACTAAGACTTTTCATTAAAAAAGGTAAGAATTACCAATATCAATAGCACTTAGACTTATATACCACTTCACAGTGCTTTACAGCCCTCTCTAAGCGGTTTACAGAGTCAGCATATTGCCCACAACATCTGGATCCTCTTTTTATTGACCTCAGAAGGATGGACTGCCAAACTGCTGGCAGCCGGTGATCAGCAGAAGTAGCCTGTAGTACTGCATTCTAACCATTGCGCCACCAGGGATCTTAGTAGATAATAGAAAGCCTATAAGCAGTATTTTAATTCAGTAGCAATATCCTCCTATAATCCCCAGAAATAATATTATCTTAATTCAACACCATGGGTATGTCTAATTTATTGAAAAGAACTAAGGGGTGATATGATAGTGTTCCAATATTTGAGGGGCTGCTACCAGGAAGAGGATCAATTTATTCTCCAAAGCACCTGAAGGCAAGACGAGGCAATGGCTAGAGAGTAATCAAGGAGAGAACCAACCGAGAATTAAGGAGAAATTTCCTGACAGTTTGAACAATTGATCAGTGGAACAAGTTATCTCCAGAAGCTGTGGGTACTCCAACACTGGAGATTTTTAATAAGAATTTGGACAACCATTTGTCTGAAATGATATAGGGTTTCCTGTTTAAGCAAGGGTTTGGACTAGAAGATCACCAACTCCCATTATTCTGTTAGTAGACTGCAATAATAATAATACAGCAGAAAATGTAATTATGTTGTCAATATCTACATTCATGTATGGCAATTGATTTTTTACTGCCACACAGTAAAAGTAGTGGCATCATATGACATCCATTGGGAAACAATAGTATCTACTTTTAATTTAGCTTTTAGTGGTCCTATATCCATGACATCCATGTTTTCTCCTGCTTATATTTAGCCTTTCATAACATGGAAATATGAAGTTAACTCCTTTATATTTTAGTTGAATTGTTCTGAGGGCTGGATGTTAGATTCAGCTGTTTCACATAAAATGAAAGAGTACACAAGTAGTCCTCATTAAGGACCACAATTGGGTTTGGAATCATTGGGGTTGTTAAGTGATTCCATGTACCCTGATTTAATTTTATAACTGTTTTTACAATGGTAATAAAGCGAGTTGATAGTAATTAAGTGAATCACATGGCTAAGTGAACAATGTCATCATTAAGCAGATCCATTCTACGGAATGAGCAATTTTTGCCAGAAATGAGAAAAAAATAACAAATCACTGTGACATGATTGTGGGATACTGCAACCAGTCATAAATGTGAGCTAGTTGCCAATCCTCTGAAATCAATTAATCACATGACCATGACTTTTTTTGAGTCCATCATAACTTTGGTCAGTAAACAACCTGTCATCTATAGTGATTCTCAGTCACCCAAGCCATGGTTGACCCGAAGGTGCCTTTTTCAAAAGACAATTGGACAAAAGCACCTTTGGGATAAGCAATCAGTCATTAAGGGAGGACTGCCTATATAACTAACTTGCATATATCTTCTACTTGCTTACTCTACTTAACTATTTTTAGTCTTTAGGTAGCATTTGATTTTGGGGGGGGCTTTAAGATGTCTAATTTTTTAAAAAAATATATTAATTTATAAGAAAGGAAAAGATAATAATGAAAATTTTGCTGGATGAATTAATCACTCAGTTTTTCAATATCTTGCTAAATTATTTTAAAGTAAAATTGATGTAAATAGCCTCAATTTACTTCTGTTAGCAATTTTCCCCTGCCTGTTGTTTGAAAGTATTGCCCAATCAGGTTAGTTATTATTAAAGTTCAATCATCTCGATGAAAAAAGTTAAAAGACTTGTATTACCACGAATTTTAAATATTGCCATTTCTGTGTATTGCACAATTGTTTAAAATTGTATAGCAGTTGTTAGAAAACTTCGTGCGGAATGATAATTGTATAGCAGTTGTTAGACCAAGGTTGCGTGAATGATTGTTCTTCTCAAGCAATATCTTTCCTACACAAACAGGTTTTCTATAAAACTACCCTTGCACCACATAAAACAAGCATGAAATTGCTGCTCCCATTTTTCTAGTGTTTTTGATCATAAAGTAGAAACTAACAAGCTAATGGGTGCTGGTCTGTTATAGTGAATAAATTCATTGACCTTAATGTTATTAATCATAATAGAGTTTCGTAGCTTAGTCTGTTGGATGCAGCTCTTTAAGTGTGCATACTTAGTTTAGAGAAAAAGAGGGAATTATTTGTTTCCATTTCTGCAGTTCCATCAGTGAAAACATACTATTGGAATTGCAAAGGGCAATGCGAGAGGATGTAATGAGATTGCTTTCCTCTCCAATGTTGAAATAATTTCAATTGCCATGGGTGCTATGCAGCTTGACTCAGAAATGTAGAGCCTATCTGCCTCAAGCTGTAAAATTTCTCAGCCCATATTGGGAACATTTAATGTGATTGTCATGACCTTCTTACCTGTATCTTGGGGTAGAACAATTCTATCCAACTGAAACTTACAAGATGAGCTATAACTTTGAAGTTTTCCGCCAACTTTACTTTTTTTTTTTTTTTATACTTGGACATATTATTTTTTCCAGGTCAAAATTTCAGTTGTGCCTCAGTTTGCAGTTAGAAGGGTATACTTGTGTATGCACATGTGTATGTCTTTTTGTGTTGTATGTATCATGCCTGTAGAGATAAAGAGCCATGAGCTATAGGAGACATTTTAAATGAATAGAATTCTGTGTTTGATTTCCTAGTGATGTAGTATTTTAATAGATCTAAAAGCTATGTAATAAAGTGGACTATTCTATGTTATATAATCCAGTCTTATTTTACTGTAAAATATATATAATTACATATAAGAAAGCAGGTTGCCAGCCAGTCAGGTAAAGTTCTAAATATTGAAACTTTTGTTATTTCACAGTAAGATTTTTTTTAAATAACATTTTCTTCTTCAGAAATTAGGTGACTTTTTATTACTTTATTTTCTTTTCCAATTTTATATCAAAAAGTAGCCTATATATATATATATATCTTTTGCTGTATATTGCTGATTGGGTGTAAAAGTGAAATACCACTCATAAAAGTGAAATACCACTCATGCATCATCACAAAATGTCCAGAACCATACAAACGTGAACTTTGGCACATATGTTCCTCTTGGCTTCTAGGTGCTCACTAAGAAAAGATTTTTTCAAAATGACCATCAGAGCATTAGTATTTCGTATATTATTAAACACGCTCTGATGCTAAGGAGTTCTACTCCCCCTCCCCATTTGAAAGAAATCTGTTCCAAATGCAAAACACAAGCAGAGGAGAAGCGTTTTAGTTTTAATTTCACAGCATCAACCAGTTGAGCTAAGCCATGCCCAGGCTCCCTGCTCACACAGCAAATACTGTTTCAGTTTCCAGACAGCCCTCAACTCTCACACACTGACGACACTAGCCAGATGAATATCAATGGATGCTAGTAGGCAGAGGCAGAATTTTTTCCTCCCCAAAAATTAAGCCCGATCACATAGTTTTGTAGTGATGCACAGGTATAGAGTTAGTCTTTAATAAGTTTAATCTTTCAGCAACAGAAAGTGGTGGTGGTTGCAGAATTGTTAATACTACGTTGTCCTCATAATATTTCATTTTTGCATTTCTTTCATTTTTATAGTATTTTACTACTGCTGTTCTCTTTTAAAAAATAGTAAAGGAGTTTAAACAATTATATTAAATATAATAACAAGGTTGTGTTTCCAATGTCGAAATAAGCTTTTTCCAGTTTAGGCTTGGCAACATCCAGTGATGTTTTTTCATAAACATATATTTCAGGCTAATGCTGAACACAGTAGATCTGAGTTAGAGTCCCAAGCTTGCAAGGTGAGGAAACTTATAATATAACAATGAGGCAATTCTTGATGATTCCTAGCACAGGGCCTGATGGGATATCAAGAAATATTTTGGTGTTCTATTTAAAGACTGGATTAGCAGATTTTTAATCTGTAATTTCAATAAGAAGTATAGAGGTGGAAAGAACTTGAATTCAGCAACTAACGGACAGTTATAAGACAATTAAAATATATGTAATTAGCTGAAGGATAATGAATTGAACTTACTTTATAATAGCACCAAATACTTATGTAGCACCAAATACTTGGAGTTTGTAATTGTTCCCTTGTGATTCCTCAACCATTCATTTCTATGAGTTCTTATTTTTATGTCATTTGCTTAGAATTAGAGAGTGATCTTAAAAGGCACTGTTTTGGAATTACTTCACATAGATTATGCTGAGCTTCTGAAAGACTCAATCTGCTAGAGCCTCTGCAGAAATCTCTAAGCACAGCTTTAATAGGATGATCTGGTCCACAGTATAACCAAACAAGTTCTGTAGGATGCATTTTATACATTTTCCTATTGTCTCCTACAATTCTGACAGAAACATTTGTTTTGAGAACAGACTAGAGATACAAACTAATTCATTGCTTTGCAATGTGTCCCATCTTTGTGATCTTTTCTGCATACCAATACAATCAGGATATTCCCATCAGCTACTGATACTACTTTATATATATTTATATGCTTTACAATATTTGTAGAACACCCAATCAGCAATATACAGCAAAAGAGAACAACTGGGCAAAATTGCATTATGAGTTCCTAAAATAATTGGTTAATTTCCAGTTCAAATTTCTCAAGATTTTGGAATATATTCTGATTTTGTTACTATGAAAATAAAGATACTGAGAATGTTAGTGAAATGATCAATGTATTTAAGATAATGTTTCCTCTGATCAACAGTTTTAAACATAAATCTTTGATTAGTTGAGTATGTTGTTATGTGCTATGTGATTATCTTTTTGTATAGTTTTTTAATATTTGTATTGCTTATTCCACATTTGATGAAAATAAATGTTAATCATACATTGTATGTTCTTTAATAAAAAAATGCATAGAGATGGTCTTTTGTTTCAGTTGCATCAAATTTTCTTCAAGATGTGATGAGGTGCATATAACCCTAGAGTACAGTTGTAAACAGTATGACCTGTTTTGGGGGATGGAAAAATCTTGTCCTGTTTCTAAATGTTTCAGGGAAAGAAATGTAGTGGTGGTAGTGATGTTATTTCAGTTTGCTTTATTGCCAGGTATTTGACACTGAGTTTTAAAAGAATAAAGTTTATGGCAGCCTTTGGAAATTACCAACTCCAGGGAATCTCAGTTTCCTGCTGTGAAAGTTTCTATTTTCAAAGCACATCACTTTTAGTAGGAATGTTACCATACTCCCATATCCTGCTTCTGACAGAGAGCTGGGTTTCACCCCTGAATATGAGACAGCTACTGAAGAGGTTTCCTTGCTGCTAACAAAATGAATTTCAATATGTTGCCAGTGAACATTCACTCTGTTCCCAACAGCTAATGGAATTTAGCTGCATCAGCTATTAATGAAAACAGTCTTGTTTTCTTTTCTAACTTCAGTACATGCTACCAATAGTGTGTGTTATGGAGCTGGAAAAGAATGACCAAAGCAACATGCAACTTCTCTTCCCCTTCCCTACAAACTCTTTTTTTCTTACTCTCTCCTTGACCTAGCAGTAGGAAGCCTTTGTCTGAGGTTTTCATCTGGAACAACTTTTCCACACTTGTTTTCGTGTTCTGTTAGATTACAGGGCAGCAGGCCTACCTTTGAAGCTCCTTTCTCTTTTGTTTCTCTGCTGTGCACTCCAGTAATTAACTTTGTCCTTCTTTTATTTGTTCCAGTCAATCGCAGTCCACTCTGCTGAGCATCTTCTCCCAGGAGTACCAGGTTAGAAGTTTTCTCCTTTGTGAGGGTTGACAGGTGCCTAATTGAATGATGAATGTCCCTTTATTTCTTTGTAATTGAACTGCCAGCTTTCTGATTGGTTTGGAGGATGTTCCCCTTTCCCCATCAAGCACCGCTTGAGTCTCGGTGGATGGCTGCCAAGCCTACCCATCCATCTGTCTAATAACATCTAGCCTTTGCTTATTTGGTGGACCTGTAATAAATTATGCTAAACCATTATTATTCTGACAATAATAATTTCCCTGTGTTGCGTGGTTCCATGTGCTAAATGTTTGCTGACTTGCACTGTCAGTGCTGCTTTCCATGGCTGACAGAGATGATGATAAATGACCATTGCCGGAGTGGCAGAAGGCAAGAGAGGCAGAAAATGGAGTCATTTATCATGAGATGACAGGTGTCAGTCAAGTGGCAAGTCTCAATGGAATTACTTTCTGTAGTTTTCAAATAAGTTGTTTTTAAACAATGTTCTTCCTGGTTAAAAATGCCAATTGAATTGTAAACCAGAGTGCACAGGACTTGGATGGAATTGATTTGAAGGGAAATTAATATAAAGGTTGAAAGAGAGAACAAGTTTTTCTTTTGCCCTCTGTAACCCTAAGCAAACTTATTTAGATTCAATTACTATGACCTTACTGCCTTTTACATATATGCTGTATCATACTACAGTCAAAAGATGTTTCATTTAATATATAAATAAAAAATAATTTCTGAAACTACATCTAGGATTTCATGGGGGAGATGAGCGTGGGGGGAAGTTTCCAGGGATTTGTTACTGGTTGGTTTTTTTACCTGGTTATTACAAACCCCTTTTTTTAATGTTTCAGAAATTAATTAAAAGAACACATGCAAAACATCATACTCCAGAGGCAACTGAAGCTTACTATCAAAGGTATGAGCTATTTAGACCATTGGATGACACATGTTCATATGTGATCCAGGTTATGGTGTTCACTTTTAAGGAGATACATACTAACAATCCTGCTTTCTGATTAGTTAGAGATGTAATTCCATCCTTGAATTTTCTAAAAATAAAAGGCAACTAGCCCCCGAGTAGGTCTGTTAGGTGACAATCCAATCATTCTGGGCATTGTACATTTTTCATTTAGTACGCACAGGTGATCTTAGTCCCATCTTCTTTATTGAGGATTTTAGTTTTAATTTCTTGCAGACTTTTTAATTTCAAATTCTAAAATGTTTTTGAGAATTTACTCACTAGTTTTAATATGTTAGATGATGCTAGTGGTGCTTAAATATCAACCATGTTGAATGCGCTTATGAGAAAAAAGTCTAGAATCTTAGCCATTTTTTAAAAATGGCATATAAATTAAGAAATGTTACTACTTGCTTCATAAACAGAGTTATCATAAAGCCTTTTAAAATAGCCGTAAACCTTTACTATATCAGTTGATAAAACTGTTCCTGATTATGTGCACCTGCAGTTAATAAAATGTAATTGAAATTAGTTATAGGTTATTAGTATTTCTATTGACATAGACATCTCCACAACATAATTACATTGTAAGGCTATCTGGATTGGATATTCAATGGAAATGTTACTGTATAGATTGAATAAAAATGAATAATGTTTTTGGCATGTAAGATTGTACCTTGATATCTGAGATGTATATTTTATTAGTTTCCTTATAATTAAAAAGCTTATACACACACACACACACACACACACACATACATACATATATATATATGTTCTCTCTGTCTCTCTCTCTCAATATATATGTATGTATGTATGTATGTATATATGTATGTGTGAATTTTATATCACATTTTCCTATAAAGGAGTGCTATATTATTTTTGTTTAAATTGTTTTAGTACATGAACTTCAGTGTAATCTTCATGCATTTGTTTATTGCTAGATTAAGAGAACTATTGTATTGTAAGAATTGAGTAGCAATTTTCTCTTAGAATTGTGTGTTAAATGTATGTGTGTGTGTGTATTTATAATAAACGTAGGAATAATACAAAATCATGATGTATTTTCATTATACAATATGTTATATACATTGCTGCTCTAAGTAATGTTAAAAGTACTTAATCCGTTACTTTTGTTGAAAGAAAAATAACTAAAAGCAACCAAGTTACTTTAATAATTAAATAAAGCTAAATATATAAATAAAATGCACTAGGCAGGCATAAATTAGAAATCATGTCCATAGTGAATCAGACGCATAAAAGCCTAATGAACATTAAGAAACTGTGTGATCAATAGCATTAAATCCATATATTTTAGTTAGAATTTAATGTTCCTTGTCTTGATATACAGTTTGTAATATTAAACTAGATTTATAATGTAACAGTATACATATCTGTTCAGAAATAAATGAGTTGAATTGAGTTTATTCACAACGAGGCAGGTATGAAATTGCAATCTCCAGAAGACTGTTCCAGTTATGAGATTATTTTAGATTAAGATCTGTTTATTTTGTTACCTAGCGTATGAACATAGGCACTTACAGACATGAAAGAGTTCAAAAAGTGTGCCTGCTTGTTTCATAGAATCATAGGATTTGAAAAGACTTTAGCATCTTTCTAGTCTAAGCCTCTGCCCAGAGCAGGAACCCTCAGACCATCCCAGACAAATAACTGCTTAAACTTTGCTTGAAAACTCTGGTGGTAAAGCAGACTGTTCTACTAATTAATAGCTCTCAAAATGGGAATTTTCCTCCTTATTTAAGTTGTATATCAATCTCTTTAAAAAATTTCTTTTACCCCATTCTTGTGCTGCTCTCAAGGCACCATGGAAAATAAAGCCATACACTCTTCTCTGTGGCACTTCACATGGTATTCCAAGTGTGATCTTCCCAGTGCAGCATACAATGGAGTGGAATGATCACTTCCCATGATCTTGTCATTTGTATCTCAATTGATGCAGTCCAAGGTTGCATTGACTGTTTTGGTAGCTGTAGCTTCCAAAACAATTTTCATGCTTAATTTATAGTTTGCCAATATATTCAAATTCTTCTCCAAAGTACTACTCCTGAGCCAGGAATCACTTGTTTTGTAACCCATGTATCTGCTTTTTTCCTACCTAGATTATTACCTATATTACCTTGTTCCTCAGTGGACAGTATTTTGATGGAAAGTGCCTAAAGTTAAGTCTATCAAGATCTTTTAAAATCTTGAACTTTTCTAAAGTGTTAGCAATCCCCCAATCTTTATGCCATCCTCAAATTTGATGAGTATCCTTTCTGCTTCTTCATATAAATGATTTATAAAAATGTTAAAAATCATTTATAATATTTATAATGTGCCCATTGTTCAGTGTCTGTAGAAAACCATATCCATACAAACCAGACAAAAACAAAATCATGAATTAAAATGAAGAGTTACTTTGTTTATAAAAATAATTAAAATCATGGGGATAGAAAGGTATGGTTAGGCTTTAGGTACTAAATTCCAAAAATAAGAATGAAACAGCAAATTTTATAACAGAATAACAGAGTTGGAAAGGATCTTGGAGGTCTTTTAGACCAAACCTGCTCAAGCAGGAAACCCTATACCATTCCAGACAAATGGTTCTCCACTCTCTTTAAAAAACTTCTAGTGTCAAAGCACCCACAATTCTGAAAGCAAGTCATTTCACTGATTAATTGTCCTAACTGTTAGGAAATTTTTCCTTATTTCTAGGTTGGTTCTCTCATTGATTAATTTCATCCATTGCTTCTTGTCTTACCTTCAGGTGCTTTGAATAATAGGTTGATTCCCTCTTCTTTGTGGCAGCCCCTTAGATATTGGAACACTGCTATTCTGTTACCCTATTCTTTCTTTTCATTAAGACATCATTTTCATCTAGGTCCAAAAAATAGGTTGCAAGTTGCATTGATATGTTGCATTGACCCAAGCCTAACCTCCACAGGAAGAACCTTCCAGAATCAAGAGATCACAGCAAAGAAGAATCACTTCTTGAATTCCCCATAATGGCTCTCTCAGCTAAGGAAATACGAGAAGAGATCGGGGTGGGATCCTACCAATTCGCACCTATTCGCTAGAACCAGTTGTTAACATTCTAAGCAGTTCAGAGAACTGGTTGTTAGAAGAAATTACTGGCCTAATCCTGTAAGGAAGGCAGGAAGGAAACATTCTGGTGTTGCTTACAGAAACTGCCTCTCAGTTAACCCTTATTACATTCTTGGCAGGACTAGACTTCCTGTCTCAGGAACGTCTCTGGAGTTTTTTTCACTTCCTTTGCTGGTACTTTGCTTGTGTTGAGTGACTATTCAAAGTTACAATGGCACTGAAAAAAGTGACTTATGACCATTTTTCACACTTACGACTGTTGCAGCATCCCCACAGTCATGAGAGGCCAGGCGAGAAGATACGTGCCTCGATATGAATGATATTGAGTTGGCCAGGCCCAGCCAATAACATGATCACCAAGCCATGCCACCAAATAAGCCATGCCCACAGAACCAGTTGTTAAAAAATTTGAATCTCACCCCGGAAGGGATCCTGAAGCAGGTGATAGCGCATCAGCCGTAAATATTAGGAAAGCCACTCACTAATGTATATGAAATCCTTACATTAGTGCTTTGAGTAAAATCTTTGTCTTTTCTACTGTAAAAAATAACATCACGAGAATTTAAAGGTGTAATGGAGTCAATTTCGTATGTGAGATTTTCAAACTTGTATTTGCTTGCAATTATTGCTTGTTAATATAGATTATCCTCCTTTTTTTCACTGTGGATTCTGAACTCATCAGTATTACCTTCTGTGGTTATGCAGATAAATCAATTCCCGCACATTAATTTTAAAGATAAAATTTATGTAGGACTTTTAACTTGTATAAAATCCATAATGTATATTGAATTATGGCATAATTTAGGAGACATTGGCAAAGTCTGTCAACTTCCAAACAGAAGTACTAAGAAGAAAGATATGCTTAATACAGAAATGTGTTTAAGACAAAGTGTGGCTGCCTAATTATAATTCTCATTAACATTATGAAAAGTTAATATTTCTACTGCATCATTTTTCAGTGGCCTAGTACCTATAAATTATCAGTTTGTTATTTCTTGAAGTTTAAATCACAGAATTATCATAAGTTCTTTAGGTAAGATTTTATGCAATGGTCTTATGCACAATGATAATTACCATTTAATATGAATATCATTATTCTGTATGTGTCTATTAAAGTATGTCTAAAATAAGAAAGTAAAAATTAATGTGATGTTGGTTTGATTTTTAATGACAGCTTGGACACATCATGCACTTTTCTTGGCTGGATTTCAGAAATAGTTCTCCATGTCCTTCTTTCAGATATTTTACCCACTTCCCAATCTAGACTGCACTCTGGTAATCTTCCATCTAAATACTAACCAAGTATAATCCTTTTTGTTCTGCTTTTATTCCCAGCCCAGAATCAAGTCCAAGGAGTTACTAAAAATTAGAGATACCTTCTTCCTTAAAGAAGGAAATTACAAGACAATATAACAATTATCTAATCTCACTGAAATTAAGAAAAATATGTCTATAAATAAATGCTAATTATTTAGTATTTATTTATTTATTTACTTATTTGCTTATTTATATGCTTCCCTCTCACCATTAAGGTGACTGTAATTATGCTAATGCATACTCTATACGTCAACAAACAATTTCAAATTGTTTTCAGTTGATAAACTTGAATCCTGTTTCAGCAGTCTGTGTAAAAATAGGTACCATTCTTTTCCAAATTCTTAATCTTCATCTCTTTGTCAGTTATATATTTTGTTGTTTCCAAGAACTAGCATTTTAGGAGAGAAATAATAAAACATTCCTCCTTTAATTAATGATGTAAATTACAAGGCATGTTGCTTAGTGTTTCAAACCTGCACAGTGAGCAATCAGGGTTTGATAAGATTACATGAAGTGCGAATTACAGGTCAGCAAGTTCATAGCCATGGAAATATCTTGGTTCCCTTGTGAATATAATAAAGCTATTGTAAACACTGAAATAATTAGATGATAACCACCCATTTGACTTGTATGATTTCTTAGAGTTTCCAGCTAAACCCATCTTCAGAGTTGTGCAAAGTACTTACAAGAAGAGCTCCATAAGTATCTAGCTTCTAAGTCACTATTACCATTAGGGAATACATAGTACATTCAATTAGTCCTGCAGCATATACATTCCTCTAGTTCAGGGGTCTGCAACCTTAAACACTCAAAGAGCCATTTGGACCCGTTTCCCACAGAAAAAAACAAAAACAAAATCTGGGTGGGTAGGAGCCACAAAACCTGGGTGGGTGTGGCCATCTCGACATCACTCACTCCCACCCAGTCACATGACCCCCTAGCTATGACTATCCAGCCGGTCATTAGGGCAGAGAACCAGAAACCACAAAACTCTTCTCTCTCCCTCCCTCTCTGTATCTCTCTCTCCTTCTCCCTCTCTCTCCCCCCTCTGTATCTCTTTATGTGTGTCTCTCCACCTTTCTGTCTCTCTCCCTTTCTCCCTCTCTATCTTCCCCCCTTTCTCTGTATCTTTTTCTCTGTATCTCTCGCCCGCTTTCCCTCTCTCTCCCCTTCTATCTGTATCTCTCTTTCTGTGTGTCTCTGTGTGTGTCTGTGTGTCTCTCTCCCCCACTCCCTATCTCCTCCTCTCTTTGTGTGTCTCTCTCTAGGTCTCTGTATCTCTCTCTCTGTATGTGTGTGTGTGTGTCTCTATGTCTGTCTGTGTTAGTGTGTGTGTGTGTGTGTGTGTGTGTGTTCTCTCTCTCTCTCGGAAAACCAAGGCTGGCCAAGCCGGCAAGCTCTCCTTTGGGCTCTTCGCTACTCCTTTTCTTCTTTTTGGAAATCCGGGCTGGCTGAGTAACGAGCACAAGCAGCAGCGGAGGCTTCCCTCCTTCTCCTCTTGCAACCCCTTGGATGGCTGTGGCAGGGTTGGGAGGGTGCGCACAAGTGGGGAGACCCTCATTTAGCAACCACAATTGGGACTGGAAGCCTGTTTATTAAGTAAATCAATTGTTAAGTAAAACTACAATTCTGCTTACAATCTTACTCCAGCTTTCCTTTGTTCAACAGGTCTGTGAAGATCATAAATGTGGGCTTTGGTCACAAAACTTTTTTGTTTATCACTTATTATTAATAACTGTGAAATGTATCTTTAGGAGGCAGTGCTAAACAAGGACTACCTGCACCTAATTCCTTCAGAAGATTGGAATGTATGATTCCATGCTACACAGATTTTGGCCAATTTGCCCCTTTCATCTTCCCACTTTTTAGTTTCCTGTAGATTCTGCCCAACAGCATGACTAAATTAGACTCCTAAAATGAAACCAATTTCAGAATAGATAGTACAATTTAAAAAACAAAGTACATTCCTTCAGAAATGAAATGGGTAGCATGCATTCATTTAAAAAATAAGGGTAAGATTACAGATTGCCATCCAGATGTTCTGGGACAGAACTCCCATTATACCTAACATTTGGCCAATTTAGCTAGGTCTGATGGTTATTAAATAAAAAAAAATGACGATGCTTTAAAATTTAGTAAAAATTAATATTCACATGTGAGCATTAACAATTCCAGGTTTTATCTGTGATTATCTGAAATGTCAAAGTTCAGAAAGTATTAAGATTAATATAATCTGATGGTCAGGATTAATTTATTGATGTGCTAAAATGTGGAAAATATATATATATATCTATTTCTAACAATTCAGAAATACCTCTGTAATTGTTGTTTGCAATTTTAATTTCTGCAATGATTCTGAAATTAATAACCCTTACGTGTGCCATCCTGAACTCCAGAAAAAATGGTTCTTAATATTAAATTGATAAGTAATAACTTAAACCATAGCTAGCTACATTAATGAAAGTGTGTGGTTTATAGGAAGGATATTGTATGTATATAGCCAAAATGATTTCAAAAATGCAAGGAAGTCTACAAAGGTATGCTCATCCACCTAGCCAGATCAAACTCCAAAGCTAAATCTGACATTAGCAGTTTATGTTAGAAAATCCTCAAATGTTACTGAATTAAAGCAGTGTGCCATGGAAGAACGAACCAAAACTGTGGCAGTATAAAAGATTTATCACTAATTTCACAAATATTTTGTTTTAATTATTACAGCTAATGCTGGTACATCTACCGGTAATTACTTAATTTAACTAGGGGGATTGATTTTTCACATTGGTTACTTACTTTTTGAAATAAATGCAAGAAGTACCAAAACTTTAGGCAGACTTTGTATATAAGTAGAACTCACCTGAGCCTCTGATAGCAAAGTGGCAAAGATATGCAAACATTCATAAAATCCAAAGCAGATGAATACATTTACATAGAACCATATGTTTTATCACTAAGAAATGCTTGTGATACTTTAAAAAATATAGGAAAAGGTACTGTACTCTGCTCTGACTGTTCTTAATAGCACAATAGCTTAGTTTATGGGATTGAATATATCCATGGGAGGATAATAATATCAAAACATCTGGATCACTACTTGAACACCATCTGCACTGACAAAATCACCATCAGTCAATTGCAAAAAGCAGCTTTATTTGGAACAGCTTACATCCTGCAACATTGCCTTTAAGATTATTAAACAACAACATCTGCTTATCCCAAGTCCTTAGGAAGGGCTTCATAGGTGGACAAAAATGCCAAATCCGGTTTAAAAATCTGGCTTCTGGATGTCTCATTTTGCAATTATACTTGGATTCAAATAGACATTGAGTTTTCTAGCTCTTGTCAACAGATATTCAGTAAATTTGGAGTAGCATATTCCAAAATATGTATTGAAGTTTTGAAATATTTGAAAGAATGTCCAGTAAAAGATACCTTTTGAAATACCACCTCATTTATCAGGGGTCTAAGCTCAAATATAAACAATAGAGCAGAACTGCTGAATGTAAACTGCATGTTTTCAAAAAAAACAACAACAACAACTAGTGGATATATATATAAAAAATCCTCAATCCAACAACGTAGTATGATATATACCCCTTTTCTGTTCTGCAGAACCAAAGAAAGATAGATAGACCCATCTTTGGAATCCATTTATAAAAAAGGACACTAGCAAATTGGAGTGACTTTAGAGGAGGTTTATCAAGGTAGTGAGGGTGTGTGTCTGAAAATCTAGCTCTATGATGAATGGTTTAGTGATTATGTATAACTAAGGAGAGATATGATGGCAGTTTTCAAATATTACATAGCAGAGTAGTAGTAGTAGTAGTACCTAGAATGTAGAATGAATGAAAGAACAGTATTCCTTATAGAAATTCTTAGTCTGTGGAACAAGCTGCCATATAAAAAGACAAATTTCCCTTCCCTGCAGAAATCATTAAATAGAAGTCAAAAAGTCATTTATTAGACCACCTCTATTAGACTTTATTAGACTCACCTCTTTCCTTGTTCACCTCTAGTTGAACAAGGTATTGGATTAGACAATCTTAAAAGTCCCTTCCAATTCTGTGATTCTGTAACATGTGATAAATAAAGCATTAGGATGTCTCAAAGGAGCTTTTTCAAGAGGCAACTGGACTTTCTGGTTTTTCTTTGAAGATATTTCTCTTCTCATCCAAAAAGCTTCTTCAGCTCTGACTAAATGGTAGAGAATGGAAAGATTTATATTTGTTGCAGACAGCTGGTCATTTGCATTATTTTAGCGAGTTGATAAGGTCACCTGGAAGTTTATCTGTGTTATCAGGGTCACCTGACTGGTGCAAATGGGTGTGGAGCCTTCTTGAAACTGTTGAAAGGACTGTGTTACACTGTAGTTACACTATAGTAGGAGGTGTAAAAGTAGTGTGAGACCTATTGTCTCATTGAGAAAGCATTTATGTTTTAAATACTCTGCAAATGTTGGGAGTCTCCCTTTATATAAAGAATAAAAGCTTAACTTAATCTAATTCCAAATGTCTGCTTTGGCCTTTGAAAATAATGTATATTTTAGCATTTTCAGATTTGATATTAAGTGGGAATTGGTTGTCAGATGACTTGTTTTTCCTCTTGTTTGGGCACAATGTTGGTTTTGTTCTTCCCTAAATAATGCTGGATGTGATTTCCTTCTATTGATCTTATAAAAAACCTCCTCTTTGCCAAATGCTGCCAAATCAAAGCTGTTCCTTATAATTCTACTCTGAAGTATATAACTACAATTGGGTTGTGTATACTTTTTTCACAGGCATAATCTAATGTCCATAAATCCACATAACCTTCTAAATGATCCTGATCATAATTTCTGTAGGCCATCATCTGCTTAGTCTCCCATTAAATATATTAGGGTATAACCCACTGCACTTCTTTTGTCAAACCTCTACTCTGTTTATATCACTCTTCGAGTTCTACAAATGAATATATGTAACACTAGAGAGTGAAACCATTGCCCTTTTCATCAAATGTCTTTAATAATAATACAAATATTTTCATGAAGTATGTGTGCGTATGTGTATATATCTGTGTATGTCTATCTCCTCTCTATAGATAGAGGGAGGGAATATCTAGAGTCAAGTTCATTGAGTTAGTTGTGCAGGTAAGCTTGAATGTTCAGTTTGCTGATATGGGAAGATATGGAACAGTCAAAGAATTTGTAGGCTAATTGTCACTCATTTCTGTCATTGCCAAATATTGAGAACACCTTCAGAAATTTAAAAACAACAGTTCTGTATTCTGTGTATCAGTGTAATATTCCTTTTTTTTCTTTCAGAATTTTAGTAATAATTGTGCTTTTGATTTGCTTAGAGTTTGATATTAAGGTCAGCTTTACAAATATTTATATCTTAAGCTACTGATATACATAATCTGTATTCAATTTATTTCTTGTCCTAGTGAAAGTGGGAAAGGCGGACCAAGGTAAAGAGAGACAGAGAGAGGTAGTAAGGCTTCATTGCTGACTTTTTCATTAAATCTACAACAGCTTTTTATTTTTGTCTTGTCTAGATACCTGAAAGGTGTGTCTAAAAATGCAGCCTCTCCTGTATTATTGGAACTGGCCAATGAGGTAATAATTTTTTAAAAGTCTTTTTATCAAAATGTACAATCCTTATCTGCAGAGGTTTTTAAGAAGTTTTCTTAAAATATATGTAGTTTTAGGCACATCGTATATTTAAATGTTGATCTGTTTGTAATAGGAGCACGAACAAATATATTAATTAATCAGTTAAGGTATAACCACCATATTACCTTTTGAATATATTTGTGTAATTTCCATTAATATGTGTGTGTATGTATGTATGTATGTATGTATGTATGTATGTGTATATATATATATATATATATATATATATATATATATATATATATATATATATATATATATATATATATATATATATATATATATATATATATATATATATATATATATATATTTGTTTTCTGAGGTTCTCGCGGGTATTTGTATGTGGATCTTTGGTTATTCGGGTTTTCTCCCGTAGATTCAAAGTATCTGAGGCAACGTTTCGGCGGTCCCACTCGCCATCTTCAGGCTGGTGCTTTCGGCTTAGTGCCACTGCTTGCACTGGCACTAAGCCAAAGCACCAGCCTGAAGTGGCGAGTGGACCTACGCAAGCTGCCTAGATACTTGAATCTTCTGTGAAACCCGAATAACAAAGATCCATATATATATATATATATATATATATATATATATATTTGTTTTCTTATATTTAAATATAAATATAAATATAAATATAAATATAAATATAAATATAAATATAAATATAAAGACAAGTGATTGCCTTGCATATATGGCTCACCTCCAGCAACAAACATTTGAGTTTCTGAGGAACTAGGTTAATTGTTTTGTTTTTATAGAAATATCCATAATGTACAGTATGTTTTTACAATAAAATGAATTTCCTTTATTTTCAATTTTGTATAAAAAAAATTAATATAGGATTTAATGGAAAAATGGGTTTAATATTAATGAAACTTTCATCATAGACATCTGAGTTTTAAAAAGTATAGTGTGAGTTTTAATTTTTTATATTGTTGATATCCACATTTAATAGAAGAAAACTCCTGTATTTTTGGGATGAAACAAAAATGCAAATAGATAGTAAAAAATAGAAGCTTAGTTTAAGTGCAACATGGCTTCCTGAAATATTAGCCAGGTCACCAATGGACTCACTGTGACAAACCAATGTTTGTGTTAACCAACCAGAATGAAGACTCCTTTAACCTGCTATAATACATTGGAGAAAATTATTTGCTACGGGAGGCACAGAAAGTTTATACACTTCCTATATGGTTTCCCAAGAGGAGTACTATCTTTTTAAACTTGTAACGTGTTTATATATAGTAACAGTATTATTTGATTTTAATATTGCAATATGTTTGCAAATAGTTCTGTAAGATTATAATAAATGCACTGGATTTATTTCTTTTAAGTGCTAAAAACTGTATTAAACCCGAACAAACATACAAAAAAGAAAATGAAACTGGACAGCAAGCTCTACTCATTACATTAGGAAGTATGATTTTTCTGTAAGCTTCTAATTTACACTGCTGTAACCTACAGTTGGGTAATTATCTATCAGATACTGGATGTTTTTAATGATCTTTAAAATGTCTCCATATTGTAACACTACCAAATGTAAAACATTTTTTGTTCTGGTACCAAAGGGAAGGTTCTTGTAACTTCTGACATATTGTATTTTTATACTATTGTCTTTATTTTGGACAAAAGAATATTATTAAATCAAATACAATACATAGATATTGTTCTAAATAAGCACCTGGCCCTAGATACAAACAGAAATATTTAATGTGTATAGTCTTGTTTACATCAGCCCCCCCTCCCCCCCGCGCACACATTCAATCTCCATTTTTAACAGATAATTCTGGTACATAAAGCATTCCCTTATTCAGATACTATGTTAGAATATCTTAGCAATTCACAGCTTAGGGCTTTTAAACTGTAAATTTAAATAAATAAAATTATTTTAAAATTTTAAGTTTAAAGCTTAAAATGTTGAAATAACTGTTTAATAGTAGCTATATAGGAAATGTATATTTTTGTAATCAATTTTAGCACATTAGGAAAACAGCAATATCAAACATGTGATGTCTATTTCTACACAATCAAGTTGCCATTTTTATGTGGTAGTTAATATTTAAATGACAAATTCTTCCATCTGCTGACTAATGGTGTAATGGTAACACTTTGAGTCAATCAGTAAAAATGTATCAGAAACATACAACATGCATTCCAGTTTATAATATGCTAAATTAGAAAAGTACCTTGTATTTTTATGAGATGTTGAAGGTTTTAAAAATATTAAATATGACCATTATATAATTTAAAGTTTTATTATTTTAAAATGAAAACAATTCATATATGTATTAAAAATAAAATTAGCCATTCTCACCAAATATTTTCTAGTGGAATTTGAAACACTATGAATATTACTTACATGTTACATTCTGACATAAAGCATGATGGCCCTATTTCAGACAAAGATGGGTTCATGATTAATATGAAAATTAGGAAGATGCAAGTACCTGAACTAATAAGGTAGTCCTTATTCTGGCTGGTCTACCTTCAGTAATTTCACCATTTTTCATGTGTCAGCTCTGATGTGAGCTACCAAGCAATTCTTTGTAAAAGGCATTTCTTTCTATTAGGGGGAATTTCAGTGTATCAAAGAACATATACATTGAGGAAAAAAGCAAGTAGAAATCAAAATAAGTTTTGTTTTCCTAAATATACAGTATATTTGAAAATATATAAAATGAAAAATGAACATTATCATTTGCAATTATTTTCCTTGAAAGTCTGGCATCTGGTCAAGAATATATTCCATACTGTTTAATAAATGTAAGCCTTAACAATGAAGTAGTAGATATTTTTAAATATATGTCCATTTCCTAAGTGTATTTGAGAAACCCATGTTTCTCTATATTAGTTTTTTTCTCATAACCTCTAGGTTATACTATACAAAGTGATTAATCTAGATATAACAGTACCTTTATATCTGGATTTTTATCACTACTAATTTAAAAAAATGAAATATTTTAAAGATTCCCTTAGAGTTTCCCAAACAAATAAGGTGTAGACATTCATGATGCATTCAACATTGCACAAAATTTGTCTGCATAAATCCCAATAATTTCAGTGGGTTGTAATACAATGTAGTAACATTTAAATTTATAATAGCTATATTGGAAAAATAAATTGAAATATCTTTGTTATTTGATACATTATTTTGTTATGAAGAATGGGGTAAAACTAGGGTAAAACATGTAATGATCTCCATCTAGAGGAGACCAAATTGGGGAAGGTAATATTGTAATAATATTGCAGTCGCAAATCTGGTCGTGAACCTACATAAAAGTGCTAAGAAATGAAAATACAATCTCTCCTCTTCCCCACAATGAGAGAAAGAGAGCAGCCAAGAAGGAGCATTGAGCAATCTCAACCACAAAGTAATTTAGTTGAACTTGAAAACATGCATGGGCAGAAGGAACAGAGTATGCCAAAGGAGTCAGCTAAGTGACACTGTGAATTAATGAAGTCATACTGCAACCTTTTGTTTCAGGTTTCATTTCTACTGTATAAATGTTAAACATGTTGTTTAATCTTGTCCATGATCATTACAAACAATGTAATAAACACAAATCAGTAAAATGAACTATAATGTCAATGTTTTAAAATTGAAATCCAAGTCCATACATTGCAACAAAAATACACTTGCATATAACATTGTTGTATGTTGTGGTCAAAAAGATTTATTTATCAGATTGTAACAAAACTCATGTCAGAGAAATGTAACTTTCAGAAAGGATGACTGAGATAATGGAAGATGCATCTTTGACACCTCTTTATTGATCTAAGTGATGAAATAAAACCACATTTTAATGAAAGTTGGTTACGGTTTATCTTTCTTCTAAGGTGGATTTTGCCCCATCACTTATGGCTCGAATTGTGTTAGAAAGATTTCTGCAAGAACAAGATGGATCAGTACGTAAGTAATTTAGAAATATTTAAGCTTATTGATACACAACTAAAAATGTAAAGTGAATAAAAGACAGCTTTTTAAATACCCAGTTGTTGTAGGGAAAAATTATTAAGGTTATATTGCATATTCTACATTGAGCTCTTGGAGGAAAGGCAGGATATAGATAAAATTAATTAAATAATTAAGTAAGAACCATAACGTAAGTTGTTTTCATCCTCTGTGGTTTTTTTGCACTGAATATGTTATCCCTCAACATAAAACTTATATTAGTTGCTGTCTTCAAAACACTTTTGTACAGAAAAATAATATTTCTTAATATTACATGTGGAATTGATTCTTTTAAGATATAACAGTTATGGTAACAGATTATAACATACTATATATAATTGTTTACCTCCCTTTAAAAATACACTCTAATAGCCTGCTGTCATATTTTAAGGCAAAATATTACTGGTAGAATTCTTCTGTTGGGGTGCAATCCTTTCATCAAGAATTCAAGAAATAAGCATGTTCTTGAATTTCATTTAGATATTAGTAAAAATTCAAAGTTCTTAAACTGTAATTGGTTCATGGCATAAATAATTTTGCGAAATAATTATTGAAAAGAAACAATCTACTTTAACATTCTGGAACCTCAAAACTTTAAGGTGAATTTAACTGAGTTCAGTATTAGACAGAAAAAAAATGAAAAGAATACAGCTTCAGGAGGGAGGTTCAAGGCTAAATTAATTTGCCACTGAAAAAATACATTTTGTTATTTTCTCTGTGTCAACTGCATGATTAAAACCGGCTGTTAAGTGAACTCTGGGGATGTGCTCGTAAAAGATTTATGAGTAATATTCAATGTGATATTCAAAGTGAGTCATGAATATCAGGGTAATTGCTCTCAGTGTTGGCTCCTTTACTAGGCAGGAGTTTGTCAATTGCCCCATAAATATTTGCCTAGTCTCATGTAAGAAAGACAATTTCATCTTTTGCATTTTTATTATCTATTGTAATGTTTACATTTGGAATTTGACTATGAGAATGGTGAAAGGATTTAGAACATACTTGACACATGTATTTTTTTTATTCTTTGAAGGTAAAAAATAAGCAGTCTGGAAAAAAAAATCTATCATCCAATAGATTAGAAAAGGGATTTATTATTATTATTCCTTCCCTCTTTTTTTTTTTTTAAGCTAGGGTTTTTCTATACACCTTTTTTATTTTGGGGGGGAAGCTTTGTGGTTGGTGACTGGTAGGGTTACTTCATGACAGTTTCATTTGAATGAATTAAAGTACTTCCTTTAAAAATTCAATATCATTTCAATAGATGTAGCCTTTAAAGTAACCTGCAGTGATGCTTCATGAGCAAATCACATGATGTCAGAATGGTATGGTTTCGATTTAATCAAGAAAGAGATTAAAGTGGATGTGTGTTATTTTCAACTTCGCTGCAGCACCTCCATTTGTCAAAGTCAACCTTCTGATTGCTTTGGACCTACTGCTATCCAGATCTTGTCAAAATAGTAGTCTGCACAATCTGAGGCAGGTAGACTACTCTCTGCTGCACAGTATCAGACCCTATAAAATGGAATATGTTGGCTTGTGAATTATAAAGCTAATAGATTGATCATAAATTCTGCAGCTGTTTAATCTATTTTTATAATGGTGGCATAGCTTTGTCTCGTATTTAATTTCCATCATTCTGTAATATTATATAGTCAAACAACTGAATAGAAGTTTTTAAATGAATTGTGGCTAAGAATCTTAAGCTCCAACATTGGCAGCGCAAACCTTTAGTTTATGTGCTAACCATATTTAGAATACAACTGTATTTAGAAAAAAAATGTATTTTAAGCACCTATTTTCTAGAAAGAGAAAGAACAATGGTTTCAACTGTGTATATTCAAACATGCTATTACCTTGAAATATTTCTATACTGTACTAGTGTTTTGATTATTAGAAGTGTTATTATTTCCTTTTGGATTTTTAATAACAAATTGATGTGATGCATTCACTTATCCAATTCCCAAGCTCAGAGAGTGTGTGACTGCAGTTTAAACTAACATTAATTGCCAGTAGTCTGAATGTCAGCATAAAAATCTTAACTATGGTTAAAGCAACTGTAATATAGTAATGTTTTTCCAAGAGAATGCTTCTTTTGAGGGTGGGGGGAAGCTTTTATTCATGCCAGATGAGTTGGCACAAAGTGATCTTAGAAAAGAGCTGAAAGGTAGGGTAGCTTTTATTCTGACATTCTCTTCTCCTTTCACAGCAATGACCTGGCTGGCCTTTGGCAATGAAATTCAATGCACATGGCTCTGCAGTCAAATCATCAAATTTCCCTGTGTGTATATTAGAGTTTTGTAATGTGTTTCCATTATGAAGCAATGCAGGGATAATTGTCTTTGGTAGCAATTAGCTAACAGGTTTGTTCAGTACTATTGGCAAAGGCATCCATCATCCCCTCCCTGACCACACTTTTTGTCTAGCTCGGACTATGGAGATCAATAGAATTCTATATAGGGGAAATCACCCCAGCTTTAATGAGCTGCTGGCCTCAGTCAGTCTTGGTTTGTATTTCTAATTTTTACCTTTAACAGTAGATGAGGGGGAATCTTCCCATAGGGGCAGGTGTGTATTGTATATGTACTATTACTTTCAGTAGATCAATGTATAGCTTTAAATTGTTCTATACTGAAAGGTATAGGAATTGACACTGAGAGACTGACAGAAACAGTTTATTGTTCTGGTTTAACAATATACAGTTTTGAAAATGATTATTGGACTTAGATTTCACTTTTAAGCTGAATGATTTATATATATCAAGGATTGCAGACTGTATTTATCCAAAGTCATATCCCCTTCAGTTACACAGCTGGAAAGAGGAAAAAAAGAACCAGGTTTTATTTGAATCTTTTGTGATTCATTACATTGCAATCCTGTCCATACACACCTGAGAGAAAAAATATTTGGACATTATGATATATGATTCAGCATAATTCAAATCAAATGTATTATTATGTATTGTTATCAGAGATCACCATATCAATAAAATAAATAAAACCAAAACAGATAAAAATTAATAAAGTACACCCTGGCAATTATCTTTTTGACCTGCTGCCATCTGGATGGCGTTTTAGGTCAATAAAATCCCACACCACTAGACTAACAAATAGTTTCTTTCCCTGGGCCATCCGAACCGCAAATAAACACAAAGTCACTACCTCATTAAGATGTGAAAAGATGTGAAATCTTAATACCCCATTCAGATGTATAATAACATATTACAGTACAATCCATCTCTTGTGTATTATACTTGGCTAAGCGTTACAGTCAGTGTTGGATGTATATCCTATCAAATCCAGTACCTGTCAATAGTGGTGTCCCTCAGGGCAGCGTTCTAGGACCAACTCTCTTCATACTCTACATAAACGACCTCTGTGATCATATTAAGAGCAATTGCGTTCTCTTCGCTGATGATATAAAGCTGTTCAATACTACAGACAATACTGCTACCCTACAAAAAAGATCTTGACTATGTATCCGAATGGTCAAACAAATGGCAACTTCAAATCTCAACAAATAAATGCTCTGTCTTACATATTGGCAAAAAAAAATCAGAAAATAAAATACAAGCTGAATAGTCAAGACCTTGTTGATGACCCAAGCTCTGTAAAGGACCTTGGAATACTCACCTCTAATGATCTGAGTGCTAGAGCCCACTGCAACTACATAGCCAAAAAGGCATTAAGAGTTGTTAACCTAATCCTACGTAGCTTTTTCTCTGGCAATATCACACTACTAACCAGAGCATACAAAACATTTGCTAGACCAATACTCGAATACAGTTCATCAGTCTGGAACCCTCATTACGTATCTGATATTAGCACAATTGAGAAAGTCCAGAAATATTTCACAAGAAGAGTTCTCCACTCTTCTACTCGCAGAATACCTTATGCCACCAGACTTGAAATTCTAGAACTAGAAAACCTTGAATTACGCCGTCTTCGGTCTGACTTAAGCATGGTATATAAAATCATACATTGCAATGTCCTACCTGTCAATGAATACTTCAGCTTCAACCATAACAACACAAGAGCACACAATAGATACAAACTCAAAGTAAACCGCACCAAACTTGATTGCAGGAAATACGACTTCAGCAATAGAGTAATCAATGTCTGGAATACTCTACCCGACTCTGTAGTCTCTTCCCCAAACACCAAAAACTTTAACCTTAGACTGTCTACCATTGACCTCACCCCTTTCCTAAGAGGTCTGTAGGGGGCGTGCATAAGCGCACCAACGTGCCTACCGTCCCTGTCCTATTGTTTCTCTATTCTTTTATTTTTCTTATATGTACCCATCTCATGTATTCACAACTATGTATACACTTATACTTATTATCTTGTAAACAATTGACAAATCAAATAAATAAATAAATAAATAAAATATATTTTGTGTATATTCGTAGATATTGTACTCTCAAATTGCAAATGGAGATGTGGGTACTCTTTCTTATCTTCATTTTTAAGTGCTTTGTTTTATTATATTGCGAACAGTTGCTGGGGTGCATCCACAGTTTCGTTGTACTTGTACAATGACAATAAAGTTCTTCTAATTCTAATTCTAATATTAAGGGTATTGACTGACAAATTCGTCACATTTGCACTAGTTATTGCAACTTTTTCACCCAGCCACATAAAAATTGGCATCTGAGTTCATGTAGCATGGTGGGGGGCTAAAAAAAAGGACATGAGTGGAATATATCTCTGTCCTTGGGAGATGTTGCTTGTACCTGTAAAAATAAATACAATATGTTGAACAATTTCTATTTCTTCAGAGATACATGGATAGTTGCATTATATTAGTGAGGTTTCGGTGAATATTCCTGCAATAAAGTCAATGGAAGCACATTTTCCCTAGCTCTAAAAAACCCTTTTTTGGGAAGGTCACTATCAGAACCCTGATATGGAAAAAGGTGCTGATTTCATTTTAGTATTCATTATCATTCAACTTTTGAAGAACTTTTTGTCCCCTATGGTGTGGCATGTTGTGGAGTAGCAAAGAGTCACACATATCTTCATGACTGAACAACAACAACAACAACAACCACAACAACAAACCTAGATGATCAAAAGAAATCCATGGCAAGCTCAAAGTACCCCATTCCCTCATCCATGAAGCATGGGGAATGGTCATGTTTCAAAATTACTGGAAACAGGCCCTTAGGATGAATGTTACCTTTAACCAATATGTTATGATTCACCACTATGGTTTTTCTTCTACTTGGGGCATTCTTGGACCTAGGTACTATGCTTTTGATACACCATGGAGCTGGCAGTATGGATCTTAGCAAATATTCTCTTGAGAGAATATTTCTTCATATAAAGTCATATCTACATTACAGCAATTGGTTATGCCTAGTCTATTGAAAAGAAGGACTAGTGATGATATAATATTGTTCCAATATTTGAGGGGCTGCCACAAAGTACCAGAAGGCAGGACAAGAAGCAATGGATGGAAACTAATCAAGAAGAAAACCAAAACTAAGGAGAAATTTCTTGACAGTGAGAACAATTTATCAGTGGGACGACTTGCCTCCATAATATGGATGCTCCAACACTGGAGATTTTTAAGAAGAGATTGGACAGCTATTTATTCAGAATGGTATAGGGTCTCCTGCTTGTGTGGGTGACTGGACTAGAAGACCTCCAAGGTCCCTTCCAACTCTGTTATTCTGTTATCTTCCACATAAAACTGAGCAAGAGTTTTTGCCTTGAACTGTTTTAGGACTGCTGGTATTAATTTCCTCCCTTTGGTATAAACTTTGTCATATGATTGTATTATAACTGAAATATTTACATTCTAAAAATGTATTATGGCAGGAAAGTACAGGCACTAACTTCCTAGGATCAAGAGCTCTAAATCTGGTGCATTTTGTTGTTTAAATGCTATAAGAAAGTATCTAGGGATCCAGCAATCTAAGTTCAACATGAAAAGTTATGCTTATTTATTTTGTTAATGAATGAAATGACTGCTTTCTAACAATGATTCAAAATAACTTCTAACTTTATTACAATATAAATATACAACCCAAGATTTATTGGGCTAAGAGCCAAAATATGTAAATTCATAATCGCAATAATCATAAAAAGTTGAAAACCAGGAACTTTGTAAAAATGAAAAGAACAGATTCTCTTGATGGAGAAATGTTTACCACTAATAGATTTGTAGTGTAACAGTTCAGCAAAAATTACAGAAGTGGAACTCAGTTTAAAAATACAACATGAGAAAGTCTCAAATCAGACTTTACTTTGGGATTGCTTTAATGATAAACATATTATAGAAATGATATAAAGGAATAAAGCACAAAATGGTAAAAACAAGACAAAATACAGAAGAAAATAACAACATATGATGTTAATTAAAAGCATAGCTCACTGAAATTGTTGAGGGCATAGTTGAATAAATATATTTTCAAACTCTTTCTGAAGACTAGAAAAAGGAAGATCATGCATACTTCCCAGGAGAGTAATGATATTTTTAATGCTTATTTTATTTTATGAATATTTCATCGCTATATAAAAGCTTCCATTCTAAAAAAGTACATGGCAAAAATAACAACAGCAGAAGAGCAGAATAAAAAGAGCTGCATAAAATATCAAGTTAAAATGCCAAGAAACATAAAGGGTATTTGCCTAACACCTACAATGGATTCCTGACAAGTTAATATGATTAGTGGGCTGAGGAGGAAGCTTTCTCCCAAAATAATGCTATCTTCATAGATGATGGATAGCTGAACATGACCAGGATAGCTAAAGATGACCTAGTGTTGTCAGCCCTCACAGGTAGACAAGACAGGAAATAGACCAGATGGACAAATTCTACTTTATTAACAGAATCTTTCACATCTGAAAGTACAAAGTACGGTCTCTTTTTACAGCCTGATAAGTTAGTGAGGATCCCTTCTGAGTTTCTTTGTCTGTCTGTTGTGCAACTGTGGGCTCCTCTCCCTCTTATCTGATCATTCTCTGGGAAGTATCTGTCCTCCCCACCCCACTAAGTGTGTGTCTTAGGATGAAATGGGACTAATTGCTAAACAGATACAACTCTCTTAGAATTAAATAAACATCTGAAAGTTAGTTATTTAAATATCAATGTTCAAGTATATGATATAGGGTCTTTTTTCTTGGACAAGCTGTGCTTTTTAAATAGTCTTCAAAGTTAGCCCTGCAAACAGTACAGTGCAATAATTTCACTGAAAAGCTACCAAAAGCACAAGATTGGCCAAGTTCTCTGTCCAGGAAAGCAATAATTATTCCCCTAATCTGAACTGATAACTTGGACTTCACAAACAAGGCATTTCATCCCTCTTAATTCCCAACCCCAATTAAAGGTGTTGTTTATGACCTATAAAACTGTATATGGTTTGTGTCTGGATTACTTTCAGAATCATCTTTTCTAAGGAGAATCTAACCATTTTAGTGATCATCCAGGTCAGTGATCCCCAACTTTTTTTATGCCGCGGCCCGGTACCGGCATCAGCTGGGCGCCGCGGCCCGGTACTGGCATCAGCTGGGCGCCGCCATCTTTTTGATGAAAAAGTGCCCGTGACCTCACCGGAAGCACTTTTTCATCAAAAAGATGGCGGCAAGCCCCGGTGAGCTTTTCCGGTAGAAATGGCTTTCTACCTGTAAAAGCTCACCGAAGCGCTGGCGCCATCTTTTTGATGAAAAAGTGCTTCCGGTGAGCTTTCTACCGGGAAAGCTCACCGGAAGCACTTTTTCATCATAAAGATGGCGGCGCCCAGCAACCAGCGGCCCGGTAGGACTTGTTCCGCGGACCGGTGGTTGGGGACCCCTGATCCAGGTAATGCTCTAGGGCAGAAAAATAGGATCCAAGAAAAAGGCTTTATTTATGTTTGTCCCAATTCTGTAGAAAAGCTTGCACTTATTTAATTGGGCTCCATCCATAAGAAAAACATTGTCACTGCACCTTTAGGAATTAAGTGTTTCACTAGCTGTTTTTAATAATTTTGAATTAATTGTATTGCTAATTGTTCATTTTAATTTTTGGTCTTTATACATGATTCTTTTTGCTGTCTTTAGGAATTTTACTGTAAGTGCCTGGAGTTTGGTAAAATAATTAGAACATAACTGAGTCATTAATAAATAAATATATATTTCTTATAGTGCATACAACCATATCCATATAGCTTAAACATGTTTCTGATTAATTAAACATCTGGTAATAGTACCTGTTCTTTATCAGAGTAGAGTTTCAATTTATTGGTCTTCATCCCATTCATTACTTATTCCAGATATTAATTTTTATGCTCACCAAACCCCAGTTCTGGACAGTCTAAGTGATTTCATAAAGATGTTTGAAAATATATGGACAATTTCTTATATAACCAATAAAGATTGCTTGTCTTTTAAAAACAGTATTCCTTCATTAAGTTACTATGAATTAGCTGATTTTTCAATTTTAAACATAAGTAAATAGTGAGATCTGAAATTAAAATATCAGCTTCAACTATTAAGACACAATTCAAAAATTAAAAATTCAATAACTATTTTTTTCTTGAAGGTAAATGATGAGTTACAATTAGAGATGAAATTATTTTAGTGCTGATTGAAACAGTAGAAGTTGAGAAGTAATATATGATCACTGAAGTACAAGAGAAAGATGGTGATAACAGGAACATTATGAACAGGAGTTAGTAGTCTGGGAGACTGTTAACCATAGAAAACTGAAAGATGAGAAGATGGATTAGATTTTTTTTTCACAGTCAGCCATGTAATGATTGAAGTGCAGTTTTTCTTCAAAGGCAGATTGTAATACTTGCACAAGAATTTTAAATAAATTGTTATTCATGCTTAAAAATAGAGATAACTCATAGTAGTAACCACAATTAAATGCAGACTTATAGGTACATGAATTTCTATGTACCTGCGGGTTCTGCAAGTTTCTAACAATATGTTATGTTGCAATTTTCTACTTGTTGATCCAAAATATTAGAGGGGTGCAAGCTGTTAATCTCTATGTCATCAGATAGTGGTCATCCGATAATTTTCCTTGACTGTATAATTAATAATATTAGAAAATCATGTCCATGTGACATGATAACATATGTTTAACCTAGAACTAAGAAGAAATTTCTTGACAGTTAGAACAATTAATCAGTGGAACAACTTGCCTCCAGAGGTTGTAAATGCTTCAATGCTGGAAGTTTTTAAGAAGAATATGGATAACCATTTCTCTGAAGTGGTGTAGGATTTCCTGCGTAAGCAGAGGGTTGGACTAGAAGACTTCCAAGGTCCCTTCCAACTCTGTTATTCTATTCTATTCTATTCTATTCTATTCTATTCTATTCTGTTCTGTTCTGTTCCATTCCATTCCATTCCATTCCATTCCATTCCATTCCATTCCATTCCATTCTATTCTATTCTATTCTATTCTATTCTATTCTATTCTATTCTATTCTATTCTATTCTATTCTATGAGTTTATGCAGTGATAATGCCCACACACCCCTGCTTGCATCTCCACTGAAGCTATGTGTCCTGGAACAAAATGTGTTTAAGACTTAACATGCAATGTGCTAGGGACTTTTCAGCCAACATCATTTCTTAAAAATAAATAAACATAAGAATGACATTAAAGAGAATGTTTGTTCCCCATGTGAAAACCCTGGTGTCCCATATATATTAAACAATATTTTGTTCTTTCAAAATTTTTCAAAACCATGGGCCTTAAAGAGAAATAGATCTTATAAGCCTAATTCTAGTTCAGCAGGTAAAAAGTCTTTAAAATAGGTAGTCTATTCCTGTTTGACACAATAGCCGAGTATGGCTTAGGTATCAGCTGTTCCTCACTCTTACTTCCCAAACACTGGAATTCAGAGAAAGGGAAAACAACTTTTTCAATGTTGAGAGATGAATCAATCAAGAGAACCCTCAAAACATGGTTAGATCAATTTGTAGTCATTCCTACTGTTGTTACTAACATAGCACATGTAAAGGTCCTAGTTGTTAAGTATATTTTTTTCTGAACCTTGAAGGAAAGAATCTTTTTCTAACATTTGAACAGATCCACTGTGAAGAACATTCTGTCCCATATTATTCCTAGCTTAAATTAGCTATAACATTGGATAATAATTGGTTATTTCAGAAAATTTGCACTCTTTTTTCCAAATTATACTTTTAATTTTGTGTAAAATCTACATTGTACATACCTCATGTACATAGCTCATGGGAAAATATGGGGGCAGGAACCTACAATAGTATAGCAATTTCCTGTACCCTACACTTTAACATTGATGGCAAATACTCACATGGAAGATCAAAGTGAAGGCAGCAGGACACAATTGACACAAACATGAAGATCATCCAGTTGTTGCATTTGATTGATTGGCGTTTGTTGATCGAAAAAGAGCTTCCTTTCTCATATTCAATTCAGGATGCCCAGCTAACATTTCAAAGCAAAAGAAACATTTTAAAAGCCATTTCAACCTGCTATTTCTGACCTTTAGCTGACAGAGTCTTAGAATGGTTTATACTGGCTAGTATCATAGTAGTTCTAGTTCATAATCTAAATTAAGAATGAGCATCCCCTTGTCTCTTAGTCCCATTGCTGCTCTTAGAACCCTCTTTAGCAATGATTGATGAAAACTGCTAGCATAGGTTCCTGCTGTTTCAATGAGAAGAGATAAAATGTTTTATGTAAAGTCTAAAATAAAGAAAACTGCTTCAATTCGTCCCAGAAGCATTACAAAGTCTTTTTGGTAATGGTAAGTAATTTATTGAAAAAAATGTACTCATATGAAGATGATCCTGAATTTAAGATTTTACACCAAGGAGAGAGAGAGAGCTTGTGTAAGTCCATTGTTGTCTTCCCAGCAAATAAAACTTCAACTCCAGTTGAAGTTACATTAATTAAAAACACAATGTAATATTTTTCTTAGGTAAATACTTGAATAGCATACTTTTATATGATTAGCAATGTAAAAAATTGCTTTTACAACTTCTGCTTTATTAATAAGAAACTATTCAGAACATATATGTAAGTAGTGTAGTGGCATTTATTTATTTAATTTATATAACACTTTTATTATTTTTGCAACTAAGTCAAGGCAACAAACATATCTAATATATCTTCATTCTCCCATTTTCCCCACAACAACACCTCCCTGAGATGGGTTGGGTTAAGAGAGAGTGACTGGCCAGAAGTCACCCAATTGGCTTTCATGGCTATTGGAACTTGAATTCATGGCCTTAACCATCAGGCCAATTTGGCTTTTATATAATTTGTATGTGAACACACATAATTACATATCAGAAAGAAAGATACTAAATTTCAGTTGATTCTAAAAGCTCTTGAGCTTCTCAAAATTAAATTAATAAAAGGTTTCTAAAGTTTGAAAAGTTCATACAGTAAATGGTGATAGTGCAGAACAATTTCTTCAAATGATCTTCCTAGAGCAAAAATTATTGTACAGATACATTTGTCTCTAATTTTACAACTACCCGTTTTATTACTTCCTTGCAGATGTTCACTGAGCTATGACCTTACTCCTCCACTTTGACTTAGCTTCTTGAAAACTAATGTAATTTTCCTGCAAATTATGTAAAATTTGAGCAAAATAGGAGAAGAGCATTGAAACTGTGGATAGAATAATAAATATCCACCCTGAACAAAGTCTGTATACAAAAGATACTATAGTACAAGTTTGCATCAAGATAATTGTTTAAGAAAATAATTCATAGTACCTTCAGCATTTTTAATAGAAATACAAATTCATAGAGAAAATATCACATGGTCCAAGGAATTCTTTGAAGGTAATATAATAAATCATTTTTGCCTAAAGATATATTTGTATCATTAAGACTCCTACCTCAAAATTCTTTATATTTTCAGCAAAGTTTAATCAGGGAGATGATCTGTTTTGGAAAATTGCCTTTCTTTCTTGGGTAATGTGACAAAAGCAGTAGTGAGGAATGATCATGCCCAAGGCTACATGGCTTGTGGTCAGGACATATACAAGGTCATTTATACATAATACAAGATCCATTCTTAAATAGTATGTAACATTTTGTACAATTCAGTGTAGGAGCCTGAGGTCTGATAAAAACCAAGTCTTGAGGGACTTCCAGAATGTCAAAAGGGATGGAGCTAATCTAATTTCAGAGGAGGGAAGACTGATCCATAAGGCAAGTGCCATGGCAGAGAAGAAATGTCCTAGCTAGTGGCACCTGCAGCATGCCTTCCCTGCCAGATCTAATGCGGTGGGCAGAGAGAGGTGATCTCTCCGAAAGCTTTAAAGGTTAAAACCAGCATTTTGAATCGAATTGGAAGCAAACTAGCGACCAATGCAGTTTGCGGAGCAGAGGTGTGTAATATGCACTGCTGGAGGAGCACACATAACTATCCAGAAGCTTCAGATGTATTGTGTGTTAGCTGAAGCTTCTGCATACACTACAAGGGCAGCCTTATATAGACTGTGTTGCAGGTCTGGACGTGACTGGGACATGAATGACTTGTAAACAGGGTCTGATGATCTAGCAATTCACCCGGGGTGGGATTGTACCAGTTCTGTCCGGTTCTATAGAACCCCTTGTTAACTTTCTAAGCAGTTCAGAGAACCAGTAGTTAGAAGCAATCTCCTTTTGTTTTTTCCACCCTTATTACATTCTTGTCAGTACGCATAGACTTCCCGTCTCTGGAGCTTCTGAGGCTTGACTTTCTTAAAGGGGAAAGGTTGTTTTAAGATTTTTATAGTGCTGTTGGGAGGAAATGCTTCCCTGGACAATCAGCACTTTGAAGAAATAATTGAATAATGAAGCAAAGCTTTTAGTGACAGGGAACCAAAATGAGTGACATTCAGCAAGGCTTCTTAGCTAGCTAGAAAGATTAACATTCAAACGTGAATTTACATATCCTTTCTGAGTTTTGGTCTAAATCTGGTTTTTGGTGAAGGTTAATTCTGTGCTTAGTGAAGTTTAATCCTGTGTTTATTGATGGGATAATTATCCCTATTGAGCTTCAACAAGCAACAACTACTATTGTGATTTAATTATTTGTATTGTGTTTGAATTTTTTCCTGCCTCATGGTTTCTTTTTCTATCTGGGGAGGGGGTCTTCCTCACTACTTTAGTACTATCTGGCACTGTGCTTTTGGGGTATACTTCCAAGAGGCAGGATGCAAGCTTGGCACTGATGTTTTTACTGCCTTTCTGGGGGGCATGTGATCTTTCCTTAAATCTGGATGATTTCCTTAGGCTATCTTGTAAGGTGAGTGAGACTAGCTGGTATCTTTAAGTGGTGCAAAGGGATCTAAGGATTGCTTTTCCTGGGTGTGCTTTTTCTGGAGAGCTTAAATGACCTCTCTGCTAAAGGGTTTCACTTTATGAGCAAGAAATGGCTGCTTGATAATTATCACTGCATTTTAACTATTTTCATTCCTCAAGGTACTCTGGCACCCTGCCTGATTTGTAACTCTGGCTTGCAGATATTTTTAATCTAATGATTGGTATTTAGGGCAGCTTTTTGCAAGCAAAGAAGCTTTTTGTATTTTTGTACAGGTAAACCTTGACTTACAACAGTTCAATTAGTAACCATTCAAAGTTACAATGGCACTGAAAAAAGTGACTTATGGCCATTTTTCACACTTATGACCATTGCAGCATCCCCACTGTCATGAGAGGCCAGGCGAGGAGAAGTGCCCCTTGATATGAGTGATGTCAAGTTGGCCACTCCCACCCAGTCACATGACCACCAAACCACACACCCCCAACTAAGCCACATCCACAGAACCGGTTGTTAAAAAAAATGAATCCCACTCCTGAATTCACCACAAGACAAAGTTGTGCAAAAACCCTCCTAATCACAATTGCAAGCTGCTTAGGTGTTTTTCTTAGTCAGATTTGACTTTTCTCTGACAGATCCCTATATGGCCTTTAAAAGGTACACAAAATAAATAAATAAATAAATATGATTTTTAAGACTTTTTAAAAAAAACTTACCTTAAATTTAACCACTGTATTCTTATTTTACTCATTCTTCAAGTCCATTGTTTGCATCTTTGTCATTGGACTACTCTATGTCAATAGACCACTCACTATATATGAACTAGGTCATAATATCTTCAGTTGTGATTAATACAAACTGTAGCTTATTGTAATGTGTGAATCTAGCCATAAGCTGAGAAGTGCTGGACACCTTATGTGAGTAATTTCTGTTCAATAGAATGTGCCACAGACAAACTTCGGCTGGTTTAAAATATAGTCATGACAAAAACACAATTGGCTACAATACAGCTAAATTCGGAAACATGATTCATTTTGAGTGTGTCAGTTGAGTGCATATATTGCAGCTGGAATCTATATTGACTTGTAAACTTGTCTCTAGATTAGGGTGAACGTGCCTGGAATAAAACTGAGTTTGCATTGTGAATGTGACATTCTATCCGATATAACTAACCAATATCTTTTTCAGGAACATTCTATATAACTTGCTTTGGTATGATTAAAGTGGATCAACTGTTCTATACCTTCCCTTTGATACTAAAAACTGTTCTATTCAAACCAAAGATGAAAACCTTCTAGAATGCATATGGGTCAATATAAAAGAAAAAAGAACGACATGGCCATGGGTGTATATCAAGCAGAAAAAATAGATGTCCTTTTTGCCAACCAGCTAACAAACATGTGCAGGAAACACTACAATAGCAATGGGGGACTTCAATTATCCTGATATCAATTGGAAAACTAATTCTGCACCAAGTGAGAAATCAAATAGGTTCCTAACTAACCTAGCTGACAACTCCAAAAAGTAGAGGATGGAACTAGAGGGACAGCCATACTGGACTTAATTCTTATAAACAGAGAAGAAGTGATAGAGGGAGTTGAAACTACGGGAACCTTGGGTGAGAGTGACCATGTCATACTAGAATTCAACATAACACAAAGCAATAGAACATAATGACACCAGAGTCTTAGATTTTAAAAGAGCTGGTTTTACTAAACTCAGAGAGAACTTGGGAAAGATTCCATGGATGAAAATCCTAAAGGGGAAAACAACTCAAGAATCTTGGGAAACTCTGAAAAGTACAATCATACAAGCCCAGACCAGCACAATACCATTGAGAAAGTAAAACAAGAAATCCAAGAAGAAACCAGCATGGCTGCACAAAGATCTCTCTGGCAAACTGAAAGGAAAAAAAGGTACAAAAAATGGAAAGAGGGAGATACAACTAAGGCAGAATATCAGCAGATAGCCAGAATCTGCAAAGACGAAGTTCAGAAAGCAAAGGCTCAGAATGAACAAAGACTTGCAACAAAAGTCAAAGATAATAAAAAAGGTTTCTTCCAACAAATAAATAACAAGAAAAAAATCATGGAAGCAGTCAGTCCACTAAAGAGAGAAGACGGCAAGGAAGTAACAGGCAACAGAGAGAAAGCAGAACTGCTTAACTCATTCTTTGCATCCGTCTTCACGCAAAAAGAAACTATAGCTCAACCCACCAAAAATATAACTGTAAAAGACAGATCAGAAATAAAAGTTAAAATAAGCAACAAAAAAAGAGAGAGAGAGAGAGAGCACCTGTCTGATCTTGATGAACACAAATCACCGGGGGCTGATGGATTACATCCCAGAGTTTTAAAGGAGCTGGCAGAGGTCATCTCAGAACTACTATACCATATCTTTCAAAAATCCTGGAGCACTGGGGAACTACTAGAGGACTGGAAAAGAGCTGATGTGGTTTCCATCTTCAAAAAAGGAGAAAAAAAAAAAACAGGAAACCACAGACCAATCAGCCTAACATCAATACCCAAGAAGATACTGGAAAAGATAATAAAAAAACAGATCTGCCAACATCTAGAAACAAGTAAAGTAATAACTAGCAGTCAGCACGGGTTTGTTAGGAACAGATCATGCCAAACCAATGTTATTTAATTCTTCAACATAGTGACTAAATTAGTAGACCAGCAAAGTACTATGGACATAATATATTTAGATTTGAGCAAGGCATTCGACAAAGTAGACTACACCCTACTTCTTAGTAAGGTAGAAAAAAGTGGAAGAGATAGCACCACCACTAGATGGACTCACAACTGGCTGGCAAACCACACTCAACGAGTAGTCCTTAATGGGTCTAAGTCTACATGGAGGGAAGTAAGCAGTGGGGTGCCATAAGGTTCCGTCTTAGGCCCAGTACTCTTCAATATCTTCATTAACAATTTAGATGAGGGAATAGAAGGGGAACTTACCAAATTTGCAAATGATACTAAGCTGGCAGGAATAGCTAACATCCAAGAAGATAGGCTCAAGATCCAGATGGATCTTGACAGACTAGAACACTGGGCCGTATTTAATAAAATGAAATTCAATGTAGAAAAAAGTAAAGTCCTACACTTAGGCAAGAAAAGCGAAAAGTACACATATAGACTGGGTGAAACCAGGCTTAATAGCAGTAACTGTGAGAGGGATCTTGGAATCTTAATGGACAACCAGCTAAATATGAGCCAGCAAGTGTGCAGCAGCAGCCAAAAAAGCTAATGCAATCCTAAATTGCATTAACAGAGGGATACAGGATCAAATGAGGTACTAATACCACTGATAAAGCCTTAGTAATAGTACTCCTATACTCAATAAGGTATGATAATAAGGACTGTTTACTGAGTATATCCTTAGAAAAAAGATCTATTTTATATACATAGTATAAGGTAAGTTTTCAAGAATAGAGTACTATATAGAATAGAGTAGAATTATATCGGAAATATATTGTAAAGAATTGAAATATTTGATTGTAAATGTTTTAGCAGCGGCTAGAATTGTATTTGCTGAGAATTGGAAAAATGAAAAATACCTATGCAGGAGGAAATTATTAAGAAAATCATGGACTGTGCTGAAATTGGTAAATTGACATTTGAAATTAGAGAACAAGAGGATAAACAATTTTATAAGATATGGGATTTATTTTATCAATGGTTAGATAAAAAGACATGGTAAAGAAATAGATTAGTAAGCCTTACAATAAAAGTTAATAGATTGATATAGAATACAATATAAAATATATAACCATTGGATGAATGTATAAGATTAAATCATAATGAAAATTAGAATATCTCGTATAAAATGATGGAAAAATAGTTTAGTCAAATGAATGTTTAATAATTGATATTACATAAGCACAAGCTAGATTGATAAGGTGAGAATTTATATAACTTGTGAGTAATGGTAAAAAAAAAAGATAGCACAAAAGATTGTAACAAACTGACACACTGCATGTATATAATTGAAAGAGGGTTTTATGTTTTTATGTTTTGTTTGTATGTTTGTTGTAAAAAATAAAAACTTTGTTTAGAAAAAAAAAGGAATAGAGTCCTGCATCCAGTTTTGGTCACCACACTATAAAAAAGATGTTGAGACTCTAGAAAAAATACAGAAAAGAGCAACCAGGATGATTAGGGAACTGGAGACTAAAACTTATGATGGTTACAGGAACTGGGCATGTCTAGTCTAGTGAAGAGAAGGACAAGGGGAGACATGATAGCAGTGTTCCAATATTTGAGGGGCTGCCACAGAGAGGAAGGGGTCAAGCTATTTTCTAAAGCGCCTGAAGGGCAGACAAGGAATAATGGATGGAAACTGAACAAGGAGAGATTTAACCTGGAAATAAAGAGAAACTTGAGACTTTCAAGAAGAGATTGGATTACCATTTGTCAGAAATGGTGTAGGGTCTCCTGCTTGGGCAGGGGGTTGGACTAGATGACCTACAAGGTCCCTTCCAACTCTGATTATCTGCTATCAATGACAATCTGAATAGATCAAAATCATGATGGGCAGTGGAGATCAACATCTCTGGACCCACCAGGTGACAACCATCACATATGAAAAACTATGACTTAGAACAAGGAATAAATGGCAAAGAACATGAATTACAAATGTGATGAAAGGACAAAAATATAAACCGTGTTTATAAAACTTGGAGAAAAGGAAAAGATGTATGGGTCTGAATGAAATTACTAAAATGTATGTCAAAGTATGAATCTGAAGAGTTGGAGCGGGGGGCGATAAGAAAACCATTAGTTGAGGGCAATTGCATGATATGCTTCAGCAAATTGAGTGAAAGAGAAGAACCAGATTTGAGTTTTTGGAACATCCTGCAATATTATGCAATCCAGACTCAATAAGGCATGATAATAAAGACTGTTTACTAAGTATATCCTTAGAAAAAGATCTATTTTATATACATAGTATAAGGTAAGTTTTCAAGAATAAGCATACATGAAAAAAATGAATATAGAGAACAAGATTGCAACTGCCTTATGGCTTTAAGCCAGATAAGGGTTATGAAAAATAGTTTTATTTTGTTTTTGTTTTTCTTTAGCAGGTTAATGAGATACAATGTTTATTTTTTATATATTGATTGATTTAGAGGAAATGTACAATTAGGAAAATAGGTGTGGATTATAGGATGCTTTGAATGAATATGATGGTGATGTTTGGTTGCTGGCTGATAAGAGTGGTATGTAGTAGAAGTAAAGCATTCTTGGGAATAAATGGAATGCTTAAATGCTTGAATGTTGAACAAGGAACAAGGAATAAGAGAAAAAATGTCTATTTAAAGTATTATGGTAAATGTAAAAAAGTGTTTGTGGAATTCTTAATGTTTGGGACCATTAGTATGCATATACTTTTATATACAGAAGTTGCATTGTTGAATAACAATCCAAATGATGTTCAGCAAATATTAGTTTTTATGATGCAAATTTGATGCATTAATTTTCAGGTTAGATTATTTTTATGCAAATTATGTATCAAAGAATAAAATAATAATACCTGACCAGGAAAAATAGAATGAAAATTATAGCTATATAAAAACCATACATAACAATAAACATAAACAGGTTATACATAAAGGCAGGCGTGAAATACTAGAGTAAGTAGTTGAATTTCTGTACTTGGATAGAATGTTGACCAAAAATGGGAAAATGGATGAGGACATTGTAAGAAGTGCAAATGCTAGAAGAAAGATAGTGGGTAGTACATGGTCTATTTTGAAGAATGAAAGTGTATTAGAAAAAGCAAACTAGTTTTGTATAAGAAGATACTTCTGCCCAGTTTGTTACATGGAAGTGAAACTTGGGCATCTAAAGAGAAACATAAAAGTAAATTGAATCAATGGGAATAGAGTACTTAAAAAGCATGTGTGATAAAATAAGAAAAAATAAGAGGACTTTGGGCCAGTCACACACTCTCAGCTCAACTCACCAGCCAGGGTTGTTGTGGGAAAAATAGGAGGAGGAAGATATGTTGAGTATCTTAGCTGCCTCTGGTTATTTGTCAGTACCAAAAGGTGACGTATAAAGAAACAAACAAAAAATAGGGTGAAGAACTAATAGATAATGAATGATTAATATTGAATACAAACATGAATGAACAGTATAAAAAAGATATGTTCAGATGGTTTAGTCATAGAGATAGAATAAATGAAGACTGAATCATAAAACAAATATATAAAAGAACAATGAAACAGCTTGACAGAAAAGAGAAGACTGAATTAATGAGTTGATGAAATCTTCAGAGACAAGCAAAATGTTTAAAGAAGAAAAGGTAAAATATGAAGTTGCATATGGACATAGACATAGAAACAAGGATGACTTGAAAGACTGGCATAGTGAACAGTGTTGATATAAAATAGATTTAGCTATTACTTCTTTTTCTGATATGTTTTTCATTTTTTTCAAATGCCATTTTTGTCCTATTTCTGTACTATGTACAGCAAGAAGAAGAGGGAGTCAAGCTATTCTCCAGAGCACCTGATGGAAGGTCAAGAAGCAATGGTTGGAAACTAATCAAGGAGAGAAGCAACTTAGAACTAAGGAAAAATTTCCTGACAGTTTAGAACAATTAATCAGCGGAACAACCTGCCACTGGAAATTGTAAATGCTTCAACACCAGAAGTTTTTAAGAAGACATTGGATAACCATTTGTCTGAAGTGGTGTAGGGTTTCCTGCCTAAGCAGGGGGTTGGACTAAAAGACCTCCAAGTTCCCTTCCAACTCTGTTATTTTGTGTACATTGTGATTTGCCCTGGAATTGAACATCATGATATATGCTTGTATGTATTCAATTTGAAGAAAGTGTAACAATCTTTGATATCCCGATGATAACAAAGTTGATGAAATCTTCAGAGACAAGCAAAATGTTTAAAGAAGAAAAGGCAAAATATGAAGTTGCATATGGACATATGGAACCTAAAAGTGAGAATATTTAATTTAATTAAAGACAATAGAAAAAGAAGATGGTAGAATATGAGATATGCCTTAAGCTTTAGATTATACAGATTCAAGAAGCAGTTCCTGCTGAGGAGAAGGAGGAGGAGGAAGAGGATTTATATCCCTGTCATTCCTCATTGAGTTTAGGACAGCATATATAGATCTGAAAATGTATCATATAAACAAGAGTATTCAAAGCATAGAAAAGAGAAAAGGAGATTGAAAATGTAAGCAAAATAAATTAAAAGCAGAAGACACAAGGAAAGAAAATATCTAAAATTCTGTACTTGGATTTTTGATTCTGCCAGCATCATGTCACCAAGCAGGATTCTGTTCAGACTGCTACTGGAAGTGGAGGGGGGATTTTTCTCATTTTCCTTTCATCCTCCAACCCACTCAAGGAGAACTGCTGTGGAAAGGAGTAATCAGTGAAGATCATCACCTTCCTTCAATATAGTCAACAGAAAAATTCCCCAAAGATGAAGTCAGTCATTGAAAGGAAAACTCCTTTTGTCTATAAAAGGTTCCACTGAATTTAACCTATTGACTGCTAAGACAATATCATTAGAACTCCATGATAAAATATTCAGATGTATTCCTTACACACAATTCAGAATAAAATGTTTAAAAACCAAAGCACAGATAAATTGTGTTATTCAGTTGAAAACATGGTAACACATTCCAGGGAACCTTGTTTAAAATTAATATGCTACAAATAAAGAGTTACTATTAAAGAAGGCCTTCTCCCATTTAATGGATTGTTTGCTTTTCAGACTAAGAAAGGGGTCTTGTTGAATGTCTTGGTACTTGAATAGGGTTGGGCTATTACCACCTATTTATCAAACAGTATTATTTTGCTGCCATCTAGCAGTCATCAAGATTTATGCAACTAAAATTCAAGAACCCTAAAAAGAACCTAAGTTTCCATTTTGGTAAGTAGATGTTATGTGTCTGGCCAAATCCAGCTGGGCAGTTATTTTGAAAACTGCTATTGCTTTCTCTGGTAGCCATTTTATGGTAGCAGCACTCATTGCATCTAGGTGCTGCCAAAATGTTGAAACCATGCTTTCAAATATCTGATATATCTCTTCTGAAATATACATACTTTTTGAAACAAAGTCCTCTCCAATTAATTTTTGTTGGGCAACCAAATCTGGGCTGCAAAGATATGGAAAACATTAGATAGTGACAGAATGATTATAGACCAGTTGTAAAGTTCACTCCTTCGTTAAGAAAAATCTTTGGTTGCATTTAATTCACTGAACATTTCCAGTATAACGTAAGTATATATTTGCAATTATTATTAGAAAGAACATTAAAAATAAAAAACTTTACTGCAATTCTATGAAATATGTAAACTGCAGAGTTTTCTAAAACTTAAAACAAATATTTTATTCCATGCTATGCAGCTTTATTTTCCACTCAAAATACACTGAATAAAGTATTTAAAAATATTTTCCTCTTTATTACATCTATTGCACAGTGGTGAGAAATCCTTTATGGGTACTTATTTATTAAATATTTTGCTCATTTATTTTATCTGCACTGTA